>NW_016811820.1:4621408-4640649 GCF_001698545.2 Rhinopithecus bieti
GGGAGGGGAGGGGAGGGGAGAGAAAAGAGAAAGAAAGGAGATAGAAGGAAGGGAAGGAAGGGAAGGAAGGGAAGGAAGGGAAGGAAATGAAGGAAGAGAAGGAACGGAAGGAAGGAAGAGAAGGAAGGGAAGGAAGGAAGGAGGTTATAGCCCAAGAATTTTATATCTAACCCAGTTGTTTATGTGTGTTAAGATATTCTCAGATTTGTGTGATTATGTGTGAAAGATATTCTCAGATTTATAAAACTAAGAGAATTAATGCTTGAAGTAAACTTCCTGAAAAAAAAAAAAAGAAATTTGGGAAAGTTTATGCCGGAACAAATATACATTAATTAAAAATAAGAAACAGAAAAAGAGTTAAGTATGGCTGGGAGTAAGCACTAAAGACAGTTAAATATACAGACAAGATAAGTGTTTCTAATATTATTATAAAACTGATAATATTATTTAAATTGAAAATAATAAAAATTGTAAAAAATGGGAGGAACATATTTATAACCACCATATATTAAAATTAACAGAGAACAGAAAAGAGATATCATTTAATTTCTTATCTTCCATAAAAAAGGTATTACTCATTTGTAACTGATGTTAGCTGTTAGAGATAAGCTCACAAAAACCTTTACGGCCATCACTAAAGAGAGTAAAAGTAAGAGATCTACCTTCCACACAGTTGAGTGGATAACATAAAAACAAAAACACAACCATAGTCACAAAATAATAACTTCATAGTAGGTACACAGGAGAACCCCCACAAAACAAAATGACAGAATTAAGACTCAGCCTTAATGTGATATAAATATAAAAGCCTAAGTGTACCAATAAAAAGACTCTCAGAATAATTAAAAATTACAACACAATCACGTATATTGGGTAAAGGTTTCACCCCTAACAAAATCACAGAAAAAGTTAGGGCATCGTGTACCGTATTCCTGGAAGGAGAAGAAACTGCATAATTGTGAATGGCCCCAGTGACCACTGCACATAACGATAAATGTTATGCAAACACAAGCAAAAGGTTATGTGGCAAAATCAACAGGACTCAAAAGCATAACTCAAAAGCATTTAAAGAACATTTGCACTGATGAAAGGTGAAATCCACGATGAGGGCAGAGCACTGAAAATTAAAATAAAAACCGTTGGAAGTAAATCCAGGAAGTAACATAGCATCAGTACATCACAATAATTTATCTTGGACAAAATAACCAAAAATAGGGATACAGGGCACATGGGTAATGTCAAGATGACTTCTATGCACATACAAAAAGCCTTGTAGCATAAAGCCAATACCTTCACAAAAGTTCATCTTATTCTTGGTTACAGAGAAAAATCTTAGCAAATATCAGGTTATACTTACTTTGCACAATGCAATGAAAATAGAAAATTGGCTCATGCCTGTAATCCCAGCACTTTGGGAGGCTGAGGTGGGCAGATCGCTTGAGGACAGGAGCTGGAGACCAGCCCGGCCAACATGGTGAAACCCCGTGTCTACTAAAAAAAATACAAAAATTAGCCAGATGTGGTAGTGCATGCCTGTAATCCCAGCTACTTGGAAGACTGAGGCAGAAGAATTGTTTGAACCTGGGAGGCAGAGGTTGCAGTAAGCTGACATCGTGCCACTGCACTCCAGCCTGGGTGACAGAGCTTCATCCAAAAAAGAAACAAAAAAATTAAAATGTAAACTAGGAACTTAAAAATCCCAGTGACTCAGAAATTAAATTGTAAGATAGTTTTCTATAAAATTTACAAATAGCAGAGGGAATTTTAAAATACAATAAAATATTACAATGAAAACATCAAAACCATCTATCAAAATTTGAGAGATATCACTGAGGCTTTTCTCAGTGTCCAATTTCCCATCTTAGTTGCCTTAATTATTAAATAATAAAGAATTAAAATAAAATAAGTAATCTATTGAAGTAGCTAGAAATGGTAACAGATACGCAACAAAAACCCACAAAAACATCAGTTCCCTTATTTGCACTTTCATGTTTACAACAGCATTATTCACAATAGCTAAGATACGGAATCTATCCAAGTGTCCATCAATGGATGAATGAATTTTAAAAATGTGGCACATTTACGCAGTGGAATATTAGCCATAAAAGGAAGGAAATGCTTTTACTTAACAACAAACAACATGGGTTGAACTGGAGGACATTACATTAAGTGGAATAAGCCAAATGCGGAAAGAAAATATCACATGTTCTTACTGATCTACGGGAGCTTAAAAAAACATACTGACCTCATGCAGAAAGAGAGTAGAATGATGGTTACAGGGGCTGGGATGGGTAGTGGGTGTGGGGGATAAAAGGAGATGGTTAATGGGTATAAAAATGCAGTTATTTAGAAGGAATGAGACCTAGTGTTCAGGAGCACAATAGGTGATTATTATTAACAGTAATTTATTGGCCGGGTGTGGTGGCTCATGCCTGTAATCCCAGCACTTTGGGAGGCAGAGGTGGGCGCATCACCTGAGGTCCGGAATTTGAGACCAGACTGGCCAACATGGTGAGACTCCATTTTGACTAAAAATACAAAACTTAGCCAGGCCTGCTGGTGCACACCTGTAATCCCAGCTACTTGGGAGGCTGAGGCAGCAGAATCGCTGGAACCGGTAGGCAGATGTAGCAGTGAGCCTAGATCTCGCCATAGCACTCCAGCCTGGGCGACGGAGTGAGACTCTATCTCAAACAGACAAACAAACAGCCCAGTAATTTATTGCATATTTCAAAATAACTAAGAGTACAACTGCTATGTTCCTAACACGAAGAAATCATGAACGCTTTAGGTGACGGATACCTGAATTACCCCGATTTGATCATCACACATCGTATGCTTGTATCAAAATATCACATGTACCCCACAAATATGTGTAACTAATATACATCCATAATAAATAAAATTAAAACTAGAAAATTAATTCCCTATAATTAAGGGAAATGAGGAATGAAAATAGAATAGTAAAATATTCTCTTATTGCTGGTCCGTACAGGTAGGGTCGCAAACTCCAAAGCCTATAGAGACCAAGCCAGTCCATCAAAACGGGAGTAGGCAGACATAAAACACTAATGAATAATGGAGACTGTGGCAGATGCCCTACCCAGAGGGGATGGCCACTCAACTTCACCAAATTATTGCAATGAAGGAATGCAGGTCTAGTCTTGCCAAATTCTCCAATATTTTAACAGGAGGAATGTATATTTTTAATGTGAGATTTTCTGCTTTATAAAATGGTGTACAGGCCAAATATAACATGGCTATGAGCTGTATTTGGCTGGTAGGCTGCAAGTATGCAATTTCTGATTTAGACTATTGACTTCAGCTTGAACCAATTTCAATAATTTACATTTTTCCAGAAAAATCTCCATTTCATGTAGATATTTAAGTGCACTAATATGAAGCTGTATCAAGTATTCTTTTTAAACATCTCCCATATTTACTTTTCACATCTAGTTTATTTTAGTGATAATGCTTTCCTTCTTAATTAAACATGCTTTGTCAATTTGTTTCTTTTCTTTTTCAAAGAATCAGCGCTTGGATCTGTTCATGAGATTGAAAGGTTTTGGTTTTAATTTTAAATTTCCAAGTGGGTGGGATTCTTATTCAAACTTGTGTTATTAATTTCTGGTTTATTGTATTGTAGTCAAAGAATGTGCCTATATTACTTGTTCTTTGGGATTTAATTAGGTTGCCTTTGTAGCCTAATACATAGTCATGTTTTATTTAATGTCCCAGAATCACTTAAAAAGAAAGCTATGCTCTTTTTAAGGGTACAAAATTTATATCTCACACACACACACACTAATACACACACATTCCGTGTCATTCAAATTGTGTTACTTCATTTTGTCCACTTGATCAAATGGAAAGGCATGTGTAAAGTCTCCCATAATAATTGTGTTTCTCCCCTTTTCATGGTACTTCTAAGAACTTGCCCTGAGATAAAACTTTTGCAATGAATATGGTATTCTAGTAAAAAAGAAAAAGGAGAAGCCTAAAATTCTAAAGTTATCATTGGTGTTGTTCACCAAATATTTCCAGTTCATTCCCTTCAGGGCATAGAGTTGGGTTGTACTCCTCAACATCCTTTGATAACAGTCATGGCCATGTGACTTGCTTTAACCAGTGAAATGTGAATAGAAGTGACAAAACCCTTAAGAATCACTGTGATTCCCTGGGTCTCTTTCCCCTGCCTTAGCTAACATGGAAGGAGAGACAGGCTGGAGTCTCTTTCTGCCAGAACTCTTGAGTGAGGATGACACAGAGAAAAGACCCAACCAACTCACAGTGAACACACAATCTGAGTGACAGCTTTAATTTTGTGGTTTTAAGCCACTGCTATTTGGGGGTATATTTGTTGCTGCAGCATAACTTAGCTTATCCTTACTGAAACGGATCTGAAAACAAAGTAGGCAGCCTGCAAAGGGGAAAAAATGGATAACCAATCAATATATTTAAAAAATTCTTCCTCTCACATACTAGTTAAAGCAAAATGAATTGCCACTTTTCACCATCATGTTACTCGTGATTTTTAAAAATTGTAATACTCAATATTGGTTAAAACATTCTAAGACAGGCATTCTCATATATTCCTTTTGGTAAACATTGCCTAGAAAATATTATTTAGCATGAAGAATTTTAGCAACTTCCTATATTTCACATAGTAATCTCACTTATAGGAATCCAGCATGGTTTTTGCATTCAAGATGGCACCATACATTCGTACCAGGGAGAAAACAAACTTCCAAAGTGGGATTCTGAGATTGGTTTGCTTGCCTTTAACCGCTGACCTCCTTGCCCACCGAAAAGGGGATACTAGTATCTACCACATGCATTAGCATTATGATTAATTAACTGTCATCTGTGGTTTCTTGGGATACAATAATTATTGAAAGTAAGGCTTTGGAAGACCAAAGTGGCTCCAAGGTTTGACCTTTATGGTAACGATGATGACTACCAGGACTGCCAGCTGGGATGGCTGCTTCTGAACACCCTTGTAAGAGCAAACAAGCTCAGACCTTTAGACTCTCAGCTCAAGTCACAGAGAACTAGCGTGCTTCTATGGTGGTCCTAAAATAATCTCATTTCTTATAACCCTTCAGGGAAGATGCCAAATGTAACTGTGCACTCTGTAGAATTATAAGTTGAAATCACAGACTCATCAGATCTCTTATGTGAAATTTCAGGTCCTGATGGAAAAGGAGTGGGACCTGAGATTCAGAACAGGAATTGTTACGTGGGTTTAGAAAACTGATTCCCGAAGTCTCCCTTACGTCCTCTCTTACAGCTCAGAGAAGATCAACTCGAAGACCATGAAGACCTGTAATAAACACAGCTAAGGCAGTTGCCTTGATAGGGGATGCCTATTTCTTCAAGGTCTACCCCTACCAGGTTTCCTTGTCTCCAACCCCATGGCTAGAATCAGATTGGCATATCCCAAGAGGGAACGTTCTAGGTCTGATGTGAATGAACAGAGAATTGCAATCAGCTTACGTCTGGGGAATAGGTGTAACAATGAACTCTAAGTGTTAAAACAAAGAAGACAGACTGTAAAATTGGATGAGGCTGCTCTTATTGGAATAGGCGCACATACCAGAATTTTTTTTTTTTTTAATTCTTGCAGCCCAGGCAGGAGTGCAATGGCGCGATCTCGGCTCACTGCAACCTCTGCCTCCCGAGTTCAAGTCATTCTCCTGCCTCAGCCTCCCTAGTAGCTGGGATTATTGGCATACACCACAATGCCCAGCTAATTTTGTATTTTTAGTAGAGATGGGGTTTCTCCATGTTGGTCAGGCTGGTCTCGAACTCCTGACCTCAGGTGATCCGCCCGCCTCAGTATCCCAAAGTGCTGGGATTACAGCTGTGAGCCACCATGCCTGGCCCAGAATTTTTTTTTTAATATATTGGCTTGAATAGCTAGAAGTGACTCAAACAGTCTAGTTAGTCATTGGCTGAAACTTGAATTCAACATGGTCAATGTTAGTAAGATGGAGATGGCATAGCTTTCTGGGCATGCTGTAGAGGATGGACTTGCTTAGGGAGATAGGAATGTTGGAGAGGAAATGTCATGATCATCCACTACCATTCCATGTACCAAGCAAGTCTGAAGAATTCTCCCTTCACCAAAACAACGAGAAACCTAAAGACTGTCTTCAATTCACATCCTCTGCTCTCATACAAGGACATTTTGGGGAGTGGCTAGGGTCTTTCGCCCAACCAAAGGTAACCTCATGAGAACCCCATGTTTCTAGAGACTATTTTGGAAAGCAATTGGAAGCCAAAACGTTCACATATAGGCTTGAAATACCAAGGTATTTATGACTCAGGGGTGTGTGTGTGTGTGTGTGTGTGTGTGTGTGTGTGTGTGTTCAGTTAAGAGTTTCAATGTCCTGTTGTCACCCTCAGTGACCTATATCCACTAAAATTACAAAAAGAATACTATATCTAAAAGCTATCTGGTTAAGATCTTGGAGTCACATGGCTCTTACTAGTGGCATGACCTGTGCAAGTTTCTAGAAACCTCGGTACTTCATTTTTCTCATCCACAAAATGAGAATCATAATAGTTAAGTCAGTTAATAAATCAAGTGCTTAGAACAGTCTTTGGCCCATGATGAAAACTCTGCGTGCATTAGCTAGTATTATTGTTATCCAGTGTTATCACTGGGGTCCTGGTGAGCATTACATAAGTGTTATTTATCATTAATTATCCAGTTAAAACTTGCCACAGTAAGATCAAAAGCATACGAGCCATAATTCACTAACACAGAGTGAAGTACAAAAGAGCTTAATACCAATTATGCTTATTCACAAATGCAAGCATTTGCAGAGACATTTTTCTTTAGTTGTTCTTCACCAACACTAGTGGCTTTGTGAATTACGTCATTCGTAGACGTACAAATCTCCAGGCACTGAGTTCCCTGCAGGAGACTAGGGAGGGGCTTCACTCCCTAGAGAGACCCTCAAAAAGGGAAACATAATTGGGTTTGCTTTCCATTTGTCAAAGTGTGCCCCAGACTAGGGTATCTCCGACTTCAATGTGCATATGAAACATCTGGGAATCTTGGTAAAAGGAAAATTCTGGGCCAAGCATGGTAACTCATGCCTGTAACCCCAGCACTTTGGGAGGCCAAGGTGGGAGACTGCTTGAAGCCAGGAGTTCTACACCAGCCTGGGCAACATAGCAAAACTTCATTGCTACAAATAATAAAAAATAAAAATTAGCCAGGCGTGGTGACGGCGCACGCCTGTAGTACCAGTGACTTGGGAGGCTGAGGGAGGAGGATGGCTTGAGCCCAGGAGGCAAGGCTGCAGTGAGCTATGATGATACCACTGCATTCCAGCCTGGGCAACAGAGAGAGACCTTGTCTCTAAAAGACAGAGAGAGAGAGAGAGAGAGAGAGAGAGAGAGAGAGAGAGAGAGAGAGAAAAGGAAAATTCTGATTCAGCAAGTCAGGGGTAGGGCCTGAGATGGAGCATCTTAAACATGCTTCCAGGTGATGCTGACTCTGACTGTCCCCGGACCACACATGGAGGAGGGAGGACACCAGGTCTCTGCACATGCAAGCACTTTGAGGGCCACCTGCATTCAGACAGGGGTGACTGAACCCCTAAGGGCAGACTTTACTTCCTTCATCAGGTTCCCAAAGGAAAAACTCCTTATCACCTCACATTTACCTTCCACACAGACCTTCCTGCTCATGCAAATATCCACAAGCTCGATGACTACTCTGTAGCCAAAGAGTTTTCTTTTAACCAAGGGTCCCCCCGGCCCAATTGTGTCAATGGACATATGGTTGCACAATAACCTAATGTGATTGTTTAAGGATCAGGCTCATGGCCGGGCATGATGGCTTACACCTGATAGCCCAGTCCTTTGGGAGGCCGAGGTGGGAGGATCATTTGAGGCCAGGAGTTCAAGGCCAAGCTGACCAATATGGAGAAACCCCATCTCTACTAAAAATACAAAAATTAGCCAGGCATGGTGGCGTGCACCTGTAATTCCAGCTACTCGTAATCCCAGCACTTTGGGAGGCCAAGCAGGAGGATCACGTGAGGCCAGGAGTTCAAGGCCAACCTGGTCAACATGGAGAAACCTCGTGTCTACTAAAAATACCAAAATTAGCAAGGCATGGTGGCATGCACATGCAATTCCAGCTACTCAGGAGGCTGAGGCACAAGAATCCCTTGAGCCGGGAAGACAGTGGGCAGAGATTGTGCCACTGCACTCCAATCTGGGCAACAGAGCAAGACTCTATCTCAAAAAAAAAAAAAAAAAAAAAAAAAAAAAAAAAAAAAGGGGGGGCTACAGGCTCCTGGGCTCTACACTTGGGGATTCTGATTCTATCAATCTGTTTTATTTTGTTTTTCTTTTGTAGAGACAGAGTCTCGTGCTGTTGCCCAGGCTGAAGTGCAATGATACAATCATAGCTCACTGCAGCCTCTACCTCCCAGATTCAAGCAATCCTCCTTCCTCAGCCTCCTAAGTATCTGGGATCCTAGGTGCAAGTCACCACACCCAGCTATTTTGTGTGGTGTGTGTGGTGTGTGTGTGTCTTTTGGTAGAAACGGGAGTCTCACTGTGTTGCCCAGGCTGGTCTCGAACTCCTGGCCTCTCAAAGTGCTGGGACTGCAGACGTAAGCCACTGCACCTGGCCCTGTTTTTGGGTTTAACACACTCCCCATGTGCTTCTGATGTGTGATCAGGTTTGGGAACCTCTGCTTTAGGCTAAAATCTCCACCTGCTTTCCCCTCTCGCCAGGTAGTTCCACTTCCTGCAGTCTGTGGGTGAGCGTCTTGCCTCACGCACAGGAAAGAAGTGTGTGTTCTATCTCACCAAAGAGACTGAATGCAAGTTCCAGAGCATTCTGACCAGCACACTGACATGTCTGAAGGTGAAATGGAAATGAGCACTGCTTGGCATTATACATACTATACGCCCTTTCTGTCTTCTACGAGATTGGAAATGAAAACAGAAAAGTCATATTAATGTGACTTATCAGCACAGGATAAATACTCTTAATGAATGGGCAGTTGAAAAGGGGATGATGGGGACAGGAGGGCTGACACTGGGGACACCACCAGTATCTTTCATGTGACTCAGGCCATGATTTTGTTCTTAGGCAGCTCAGCAGTTTGTCTCAAAACACACCAAGAGTGAATCCTGCCAACCATAAAAATAAGCAAGTTCACACATAAGGGCCCGAAATAAATCCTTTTTAAATTGAACTGAACTGAATCAAATTCACCTATCCAGGCAGTGGCGAACCTTGAAAACAAATTACAAATAAGTTGAGAAATGAGAATGAATTTCCAAACTCCAACACACGTGCTAGAATTGCATGAGATTCTACATCTTTGAGGAAAAGAAGGTAAATCAAGGAGGAAGAGGGCAAGATCTTCAACTGTTTGAAAGAAGGACCTTTGTTCTCCTCGCAGAGGAGAGGTGGGCGCGGGTTGGAAGAAGAGAGAATTGCATTAGGAAATGTGAGCGGGGCTAGCGCAAGGGCCCTTGTGCTGCTGAGAATGTTTCCTGGTTCGATTGTTTCCGGAAAGCATTTGCAAAGTTAGCTGGATTCACTCCAGATGACCCAGTAGTGTGGTTTTGAAAGTACTGAGAATGCAGAAATCAATTGAATACATCCCTTAGGTCTTGAGGATACCAAGCCTTTATTCCCCAGTGAATGTTGCAGGAAGCTCTGAGATCAGAGCTTGTGGGGATCACAGAGCTAAGGGGAACACATACGGTGTAGCCCAGCCCACAGTGACTTCAAGAAGCCATTTTTCTCAACTTGCTTCTATAATTCAGCTTTGGCTGGGTGTGGTGGCTCATGCCTGTAATCCTAGCACTTTGGGAAGTGGAAGTAGGAGAATCACCTGAAGCCAGAAGTTCAAGACAGCCTGGGCAACAAAGTGAGACCCCCTGTGTCTACCAATAAAATAAAATAAAATAGAATACAGCTTTGGAGACAATTTTTTGAGTGATTTTTCTTTTCTTTTCTTTTTTTTTTTTTTTTTTTTTTTNCTTAGTAGAAATGGATATTTCTCATTTTCTCCGGAATCAGAGCACCTTCAGTTCAGGCAACTTAATTGGAGGATGATCAGAGCCTGGGGATGACTAAAGTCTGGCATGAGTAACCACAGCACTGACTGAATACTGGGTGGTGGGAGATGGTGAGGACAGGTAGGAGAAAATGGTTTTCAAAGGCTGTCAGAATGTTCTTGCTTCACTTTTTTTTTTTCCTTTTGAGACAGAGTCTCGCCGGGACACCCAGGCTGGAGTGCAATGGCACAATCTCGGCTCACTGCAACCTCTGACTCCCAGGTTCAAGCAATTCTCCTGCCTCAACCAGCTGAGCAGCTGGGATTACAGGAGCCCGCCACCACGCCCAGCTAATTTTTGTATTTTTAGTAGAGACGGGGTTTCACCTTATTGGCCAGGCTGGTCTCAAACTCCTGACCTCAAGTGATCCACCTGCCTCGGCCTCACAAAGTGCTGGGATTACAGGCAAGAGCCACCGTGCCAGACCTTTGAGTGACTATTTTGTCAACCAATCCAAGGATGATACATAACTAATATGATGCATAGGAGGAAAGTTGATTCCTGACATGCAAAGGACACCTTGGGAATTGGGCTTAAAGGGCTCAAGGAGCCTGGTGGAAAAGAACTGCAGGCTTCCAGAATCAGGGCTGATGGAGCGATCCTGGCCCCCAAAAATAGGCATCCAGGAAAGGTGGATCTTGGTCCTCAACTGGTGCTTGGTAAAAGTCACCTTAGCTGCAGAGGCTGATGAAAGAGAAATGGAACAGTGACCACAAGAGAACAAAGAACTGAGTTAAAGTTCCAAGAAACAACTTTTGCAGTGATGAGCCAAAGAGGAGACCCCAGGCACTGGGGAGAAGTTTGGGCTTTTTGTTTATTTAACTGAATATTTCAGGCTGGGCCCAGTGGCTCACATCTGTAATCCTGGCTCTTCGCGAGGCTAAGGCGGGAGGATCCCTTGAGGCCAGAACTTGAGAGCAACCTGGGCAACAGAGTGAGACTTCGTCTCTGCAAAGAACAATAAAAAACTTAGCTGGGTGGGGCAGCCGGTAGTCCCAGCCATTTGGGAGGCTGACGTGGGAGGATAGCTTGAAACCAGGAGTTTGAGGCTGCACTGAGCAATTACTGCATACTGCTGCACTCCAGCTTGGGCAACAGAGCAAGACCCTGTCTCTACAAAAAATAAAATAAAATAACTCTGAGCAGTTCAGCCCATTTGGCACACACATGTGCATGCAGGCACGTGCACACACAGACACACACACATACACACACAGCCAGTCCCACTACTGAGGGCAAACTGGCTACAGGCCAGGTGAGCAATCCCAGACCCTCCTGCCTGCCTTCCATTCTGTCCCCGGGAAATGTCTGGCTGGATCTGTGTCCAGGAAATCCAGGCGAGATCCCTAATCCAGGGAGATGACTGCTCCATGTGCAGCCGGCAAGGCACCCCCCTCCCAAGGAGCCACCTAATGAAAACCTCATGTGTCAACTTGGGTTGCACAGACAAACCCAGGCTAATTCCAGCTGGGCCTCGTGCCGAAGGTATGACCTCACTGTCGGGCAAAGCGGCAGGGACCCCAGAGAAAGAAAGATTGGTGTGTGGGCCAGACCTGCTTCTAATCACAGCCAGCTGGGATGGATAGAGGCACCATTGCCATCCCCCCTGCCCAATACCAGGGTGTACAGACCAGGAGGCATGATCATCCTACAGCAAAGAATCCTAAGCTTTGCCCCAAACACTCCTTTTCTTTTCTTTTTTCTTTTTTTTTTTTTGGCGTCATCCACATACTAGGTTGGTGAGATTACTTTTGCACCAACCTAATAAAAATCTCTGCCATTCCACGTGTTCCACACCAAAGAGAAACTTAATTAGGTAGGCTCAAATCTCCGGAGGATTCCCAGTTACAGAAGCGAGGAAGGAAGGATATAATTAGAACCTAATTTTTTTTTCTTAACAGAACAGCTGAAAAGGTCCCACTAAGAGAAGGACAATTAAATGCAGTCATTCCATCCATAACCAGAACCTGGTACCTGAGAAGTTTCACTCATTGGCAAAATACCTTCAAGATATGCACTTCAACCTCAGACTGGGCATTTTTCATTTGGCTCTTTTCACACTTAGGGATTGTATTAATGTTTGTGGCGGCAATGCCTGTAGCCTACACTGCTGCGTATTTTCTTGGATTTTGTACTAAATCTTTTGTAGGCAACAAAACAAAACTTCAAGGAAGCTGAGCTTCAAAAATAAATAAATGTGCTTTTACCTGATGGGTCACCATGAAATAGTCGATGACTTGGGTTGTTGTTAAAGGAATGAATAGAAATCCGCTGCAAGATTTGCTCAGAAGTTCTGCTTTCTGCGTTGGTAGCTGAGTATGATGAGTTGCAAATAAATTGGTGAAACTTGAAGTCTCTTAAACCGCATCCCAGATGCCTGAGCCCTGATGAGCTCTTTGAACAATATCATCACGTAAAGCCCTAAGGGACTCCAAGCTCTCATGAAATCAGGGAAAATTTGCAATAATCTCAAAATTTCCCCCACAAGCTGGGGTCCAAAGAGAGAATATACAAACAAGCATGAACTTGGGGCTGAAGACGCTTAAATCTTTTTTTATTTTTTTGTTTTTTGGGGTTTTTTTTAGAGCCAAGGGTCTAGCTCTATTACCCAGGTGGGAGTACAGTGGCGTAATCATAGCTTACCGCAGTCTTGAACTCCTAGGCTCCAGCAATCCTCCTGCATCAGCCTCAACAATCCTCCTGCCTCAGTCTCCCAACTAGCTGGGATTACAGATGTGCACCACTATGCCCAGCTAATTTTTTCTATTTTTGCAGAGACAGGTTTTCACTATGCTGCCCAGACTGGTCTCAAATTCCTGGCCTTAAGCAGTCATCCTACCCTGGCCTCCCAAAGTGCTGGGACTACAAAATGCCACAGTACCCAGCAAGATCCTTAAATCTTATAGGAATAACTCTCCCACAATTATAGGAATAGCTTCCAGACATAACTAGAAATAACACTCTACAAGAAAAATGAGCCCTTCCTGTGTGTAAAGAAGTTGCTCATTGCTAATTCCATTCACATTTAGTCCATTTGACTAGGATTTTTGTTTGCTTCTTTAGACGGGGTCTTGCCTTGTCGCCCAGGCTGGAGTGTAGTGGTGCAATCTCAGCTCACTACAATCTCTGCCTCCTGGGTTCAAGTGATTCTCGTGCCTTAGCCTCCTGAGTAGCTGAGATTACAGGCATGTGCAACCATACCTGGCTAATTGTTTTGTATTTTTAGTAGAGACGGAATTTCACCATGTTGGTGAGGCTGGTCTCGAACTCCTGACCTCAGATGATCTGCCCGCCTCAGCCTCCGATTACAGGTGCGATTGACTAGGTTTTATTACAAGAGTTGTGTGAGCAGAATCAAGGACCCAAAGCCTTCTTAGTTCCAGAAACAGAGGTACAGGTTAAGACTTTTCTCATTTTAAGGAGGAAACTTTTTTTCCTCTAAATGTATCTCTGAGATAATGATGGAAGTCACTGGAAGTAAGATCTTGCTGGAAAAGGTGTGCTTTGCTCCAGCTTTTCAGAAATATCTCTACAATATAAAGCAAGGTCAAATCAGGCCTACAAAGACATGGTGAGTCACCAGCAATCAGAATTGGGAGAACAAGCTGGGAACCACTCATACAACTGAATACCCTGGATAAAACATCTCTATCCTGAACCAGAAAATAAATGTCTACAGCTGCACTTGGCGGTTGGCCCTAGGGCCCATTCACCATATGGTCACCCTTATTATCATCCTCCCAACAAGTCCAGCAAGATAACAGGCGAGAACCATGCTCTTGCAACTAGCCTGAAGGCCGAGCACACATCTCCTTATCATAACCTTGGTCTGCTCTGTCCTTGCTTCTTGGTGTATATCTCATGCTCAACCTAGGGATGCCAAAAGCCCAATCCTCCGGTGCCCGGTGCCTAGAATACGCTGCTTCTCAGAGGGGAACGGTGTGTGTTAACAAAACAAAACAAAGAGGCCTCCTTCCTGGACCTTTATCTAAGGCAAGATCTAGCTGGTTTGGGATAAAACTCAGGGTTCTAGAGTAGGGAAGAACCTTAAAGATTATCAAATCCAGTCATTTTTCAAAGCTTATTTTATTTTATTTTACTTTATTTTTGAGATGGAGTTTTGCTCTGTCACCCAGGCTGGAGTACGATGGCACAATCTCGGCTCACCACAACCTCTGCCTCCTGGGTTCAAGGGATTCTCCTGCCTCAGCCTCCTGAGTAGCTGGGATTACAGACATGTGCCACCATGCCCAGCTAATTTTGTATTTTTGTTAGAGACAAGGTTTCTCTATGTTGATCACGCTGGTCTTGAACTCCCGACCTCAGGTGATCTGCCTGCCTCGGCCTCCCAAAGTGCTAGGATACAGGTGTGAGCCACTGTGCCCAGCCCATTTTTCAAAGCTTTTTAAACATTATGAGGGCTGGGCGCGATGGCTCACACCTGTAATCCCAGCACTTTGGGAGGCTGAGGCGGGTGGATCACTTGAGCTCAGGAATTCGAGACCAGCCTGGCCAACATGGTGAAACCCCATCTCTAATAAAATACAAAAATTATCCAGGCGTGGCGGCGCACGTCTACAACCCCAGCTACTCAGGAGGCTGAGGCAGGAGAATCGCTTCAATCTGGGAGATGGAGGTTGCAGTGAGCCAAGATCATGCCACTGAATTCCAGCCTGGGCGTAAGACAGAGTGAGACTCTGTCACAAATTAAAGAAACACTACAAGGTTGTATTTTTTCCAGCGAGGTTGTATGCGGAAACTCAGTAAATAGAAAACAGACATAAAACAAGCTGTTATGTCCATACAGTGGAATAGGAATATGGCCATCAAAAGAAATGAAGTCATGATAAATGCTACCACACAGGTAAACCTTGGAAACACTATAGTAATTGTGAGAAGCTACTCACAAAGGAAGGCAAATTATATGATTCCATTTATAGAAAATGTCCAGCAGAAGCAACCACAGAGACAGAAAGTAGAGAAGTGCTTGTGTAGGGCTTGGGGAAATACGGGGATTGAGAGGTGACGGCTAAGAGGCGCAAGGTTTTGTCCGGATGCAGTGGCTCACACCTGTAATTCCAGCACTTTGGGAGGCCAAGGCGGGTGGATCACAAAGTCAAGAGATCGAGACCATCCTGGCCACCACGGTGAAACCCCCGTCTCTACTAAAAATACAAAAATTAGCTGGGTGTGGTGGCGGGTGCCTGTAGTCCCAGCTACCCGGGAGGCTGAGGCAGGAGAACCGCTTAAACCCGGGAGGCGCAGCTTGCAGTGAGCAGAGATGGCGCCACTGCACTCCAGCCTGGTGACAGAGTGAGACTCCGTCAAAAAAAAAAAAAGTGAGATGCAAGGTTTCTTTTTGGAGCAATGAAAATGTTCTAAAATCGACTGTGGCATGTGTTGCACAAATCTGTGCATCTAGCCTGGCCTGGCTGACCTGGCAGAACCCCTACATGCTCCTCCTGGATGAGCCTGCCAATCACCTGGATATTGAGACCATGGATGCCCTGGCAGATGCCATCAATGAGTTTGAGGGTGGTATGAAGCCAGTCGGTTCTGACTTTGGACTCATTCAATAAGTGAGGTCCTGGCCAGGTGTGAGGCACAGCAGAGAGTGTCTAGGTGGTTGGGTGGAGCAGTCATGGTGTATGAAGGGGTGTAGTACTTGCTTACTGAATTAAGACAAGGGGCTCAGGGTGTAGACACAGGTGGCGAGGACCAGATCTTACGGCTCTACTTATGGGGCTACTTTGAAAGCCTTAACTGAAACACTTCATGTCTTCAGTAGCTACTTGGAGATGTTAACCAACTTGGGATTATTGAGCCAAATGGGGCAGAGAGTTGGGTAGAAAACAGGGTGCTTTTGCTACTGGTCCCAAGATTCTTCAATCCAAAAACAGGATTCTGCTAACAAGGGTGTGGACTAGATAGGGGACTGCCACAGTCATCAGAGAATAAGCTGCAGGTCATTTCTCTGAAGCTTTGGAGAAGATGGAAGTTGGGTAAAAAAGAAAAAAAAAAAAAAAAAAAAGGAGGCTAAGAGCGAAGCCTCTGAACAGATCTGGACAATGGGAACGTCCAGACAGAAGGAAGTGACAATGGGAATGATACAGTAGCTCCAGCTCAGAAGGCTCCAAAGCCTGCGGGTTATGGTGTCCTTGGGATAGACCATCCCAAAGAACTTAGAGGCAAGGAGGCAGTCTGCAGACATGGATGTGTGGGGTAGGGAAGGAAGATAATGCAGTTTTCTTCCCAGAAGCCCCTTCCATCAGTCTGCTCGGCAGGAATGGGGACAGTGACTGGCCCAGGATTAAGTCTAGGATTTGTTTTCCAGGTTGCACAGGAAATGCGGGTCTGTGGGAAGCAGAGACACTGACTGGCCTGGAGACACCCTGGCCAACAGGGAACACCTCAAGTCGAAGCTGGTACATGAGAATCCCCAGCTCACCAGAAGGACGCACAACACGTGAGCCCTCTGGTCTCGGGTTAGGACCTCCGTCTGGAGACCAACAGCTGCTTCCTATTGATCAGTCTCTCAGACAATATAGAGAAGTGGTTGCCTAGGGCTTGTGGGGACAGGGGGATTGGGAAGTGATGGCTAAGAGATGTGAGAATCCTTTTTGGAGTGATGAAGGTGTTATTTTATTTTCCTTCAACTTTTATTTTAAGTTCCGGGGTCTGTGTGCAGGATGTGCAGGTTTGTTACCTAGGTAAACATGTGCCGTGGTGGTTTGCTGCACAGATCAACCCATCACCTTGGTATTAAGCCCAGCACCCATTAGCTATTCTTCCTGATGCTCTCCCTTCCCACCCCCAGCAGGCCCCAGTGTGTGTTGTTCCCCACTATGTTCTCATCATTCAACTCCCACTTATAAGTGAGAAAAAGCACAGGTATCTTGGAACCTGAAATAATATACAATTTAGGCCAGGCACGCTGGCTCACACCTGTAATCCCAGCACTTTGGGAGGCCAAGGTGAGATCAGGAGACCAAGACCATAAGGCCAACATGGTGAAACTCCATCTCTACTAAAAACACAAAAATTAGTCAGTTGTGGTGGCGGGCGCCTGTAGTCCCAGCTACTCTGGAGGCTGAGGCAGGAGAATCGCTTGAACCCGGGAGGTGGAGGTTGCAGTGAGTCGAGATTGTGTTACTGCACTCCAGCCTGGGCGACAGAGCGAGACTCCATCTCAAAAACAAATAAATAAATAAAATACAATTAAAAATAAAATTAAATTAAAATAAGATAAAAATGTTAAAATAGACTTGTCATGAAAAAAGAAAAAAGGTGAGAACATTGGTGCTTGGCTTTCTGTACCTGTGTTAGTTTGCGGAGGATAATGGCTTCCAACTAAAATCCGTTGTGGCATTGGTTTTACAAATCTGTGACTCTCCTCTGGCTACACTGGGGCTACACTCCCGCAGTGTGGCAGCACTGCTCCCGCGGCCCCTCCCCTGCCCCTCCACCTGCCTTAGCTGCACTCCTAACTACGGCGGTACAGTTACCTGTCTGTTTCATGTCCTCCTTCCAGTTACATTTGTCCATATCTGGACTTAACTGGCTGTTCCCTGCAGCCCCTTGCTGGTGAACTTTTCCTGCCTGTGATGCAGCCAGAGACACTGAGGATTAGCCCAAGAGCCCAAGGCCAGGCTCTAGCCCACGCAGGAGCTTAGGATTCTTGTTTGAGGGGTTTTGGTGATGTTGGAGGAAGATCCCGCCATCCCCATTCCTTTCTGCTTCTAGCTCGGAGCTCTGGACCAAGACCAGTTTTTAAATAATTACTCAACAATGTAACTTTTAGATCTGTGTGACAGCTACAAAGCATCCGATAAAGAAAGAGGACACAAACAAAAAAAACCCTGTGCATCCACTAAGCACCCCTGAATTGTGCACTTTAAATGTGTGAATATTAGAGTGTGTGAATTCTATCTCAATAAAGCTGTTATTTAGAAGAGGAGGAGGAGGAAGGGGGGAGGGAGAAGAAGAAGAAGAGGAAGAAGGAGGAGGAGGAGGAAGGGGAGGAGGGAGGAGGAATGGGGGGAGAAGGATGGGGAGGAGGGAGGGAGGAGAAGGAGGAGAAGGGTAATAAAAAGGTGCCATAACTGCTCCACCAGCCAGGCTTCTTTCCTCGCCCCATCCTATAGTGGCCGTGAAACCATCTCTACAGGGCCCTAGAACTCTATGGAAAGTTACTGAAAAAGCCTGTTCTAGTCCAAGTTTCTGTTTCTCAAATGTAAACCAAGTCTTTGGACTTAAAAGTGCAAGGCCCTGCATAAATCCGACGTCTCACTGATGAGACCGGGGCACGTCTCAGGGGAGAAGCTGCTTGTACGGGTCTTACCGTCCATGTCCAAGCGCTGCATGATGATGGCCAGCTCCACCTCGCTTGGCATGTACCCCAAAGAGCGCATGGCCATGCCCAGCTCCTGCTTGGAGATGAAGCCGTTCCCATCCCGGTCCAGAACCCGAAAGGCCTCTCGGATTTCTACAATGGAAAAGCAAAGAAAGTCCAGTGGTCACATGGTTGGCTTTATTGCACTGCAGTCATTGGTGATTGTCTACCAAGAACTCCTAACTGATTTTTACAAACAGTGATTTGTTAAAACTCTTTAATCAGATAAAAGGGAAGACAGAAGAAGAACATAAGAAAAGAAACAAAGAAAAGAAAAAGGAAAGAGAAAAAAGGAAACGGAAGGGAGGAGAGGAGAAGAGAAAATGAGAAAGAAGAGAAAGAAAAGGAAAGGGAGAAAGGGAGAGAGAAAAAGAGGAAGGTGGAAGAGAGTGAAAGAGAGGAATGGAGGGAGGAAAAAAGAGAAAGGAAGAAGAAAGGAAGGGAGGGAGGGGGAAAAGGGAAGGAGGGAGGGAGAAAGGAAGGAAGAAAGCAAGGGAGGGAGGAAGGAGGGAAGTAAGGAGGAAGGAAGGAAGGAAAAAGGAAAGAAGAAAGAAAAAGAAAGGGAGGGAGGAAGGACGGAAGGAAGGCAGTCAGAAAGACAAAAGAAGGAAAAAAGAAAAAGAAAGGAGGAAAGGAAGAAAAGAAAGAAAAAGAAAAGAAAGAAGAAAGAAAGAAGGAAAGAAAAAATGAAAAGGAAGGAAGGAAGTAGGGAAGGGAGGGAAGGAGGCAAGGAGGGGCAAAGGGG
>NW_016811820.1:4641499-4646510 GCF_001698545.2 Rhinopithecus bieti
GAGGAGACGAGGGAGGAAGAAAGGAGACAGCTGGACCTGAGCATCCTCCAACTCTGTAGGAGGCACACAATTAGATGGTGGTCCCAGCAGAGAATCATGTTAACCAAGGACACTTTCTGAGCAAAGATGAGGATTTGGTTTCAGCTGTGAGGAGAAAGCTGCCTCTTAACTGCAGTCCTCAGGAGGAAAGGAGAATGCAGTTCCCCTCTGCAGGCATATTTCAGATCCCTGCAGCTGTAGGAGCTGTGCAGAAAGCTCTTTCAGCCTCATAGGAGGAGAAGGGTTAAGTACCCTGCTGTTTGTATCTCATTCTCCTAATTTACAGGTGTTTTGTAGCTATAAACAACCTCAGATCAATAAGAGCATCATGAAAACTCAAAAGACACCTTTAATCACTTTGTCCCTGGGCTAGCAGAGAACTCGACTCTGCTGTCAGTAAGGGCTGTTTCACCTGGCAGACAATCTCCCCTCCTCTTCCCCTAAACCAGAGTTGCTCTAAATTCCACCCAAAGTCCCCTTCTCCAGAGCCACTGCAGCTGTCAGTCCTGGATTGGATGTATAACACAAGGAATTGGAGGTCACAATATGAAGATGAAAGGTTTATTAATTGTTTCTGAGCACACCAGACCTAGAGCAGCTTTGACTTTTCATCAATAAACGAAGTGCAAGCCCAGATATGTCAGCTGTCATTATTCACCATGCCAGGCAACTAGTATTGACTTTCTATCAAGTGAGAAGCACAGTATTAATAAATACGGAGAAATAAAAATGATCCACCAGGCATTGGGGTTCTCCCACTCAGCCCAACTCCACTCAGGATGGTAAGATGCATGCAGAAACTTTCTATCACTCTTCAAATGCATACAAGCCCCTTGACTCTGACTCACTTACTTATTGCCTCACTGAATATCCCGCCATGCCCTGGCATGGTCATTACCACAAACTTGGTGACTTAAGACAACAGAAATCTATTCTTTCACAGTCTGGAGGCCAGAATTCCAAAATCAGCATCATTGGATCAGAATCCTGATGTTAGCAGAGCTGTGCTCCCCGTGAAGGCTCTAAGGGAAAATCTATTTGTCTCTTCCAGCTGCCAGAGGCTCCAGCATTCCTTGGCTTGCAGCCCCATCACTCCAACCTCCACCTTCTCCTCTTCTGTCTGTAAATCTCCCTCTGCCCTGCTCTTATAAGGACACTTGTGTTTGCTTTTAGGGACCACTCAGATAATCCAAGATAATCTCCCCATCTCAAGATTCTTAACTTCATCACATCTTCAAAGAGTTTTCTGTAAGGTAACATTTATAAATCTCAGAGATTAGGATTTGATATCTTTGGAGACTGCTTTTCAGATTGCTACACTATGGCTTCCAGTGTTTTGCCTGAAACATCTTCCCTTTTTCTTTCCTTGCCCAAAATTATATCCGTCCTTCAAGGTCAAGTGTGGATGCTAAAGTGACTCCATCTTGGATGCTAATCTGCCCTGTTGACTTCTGACAAACTCTAATTCTGGGAATGCCTTTTCTATCTTATCTACTGTTCCTTGTGTAAGACCGTGTACTTACCACACATCCTGCCCTTAGGCAGACTCCTGCCTCTCCCTACAATTGTCCTACACATTCCTTCCCTATGGTATGTAAGTCCTGGGTCTGGTAGGTGATAGGCCAGGGGGATCTACCATCTTGTCTCACCAACCCGCAAGACACAGGCATAGCGTAAGTCCCTATTAAATGTTTATTTCTGAAAAGCTAGACATGCCAGCCTCTTTCTTCAGCCTCTCAGCTTCCTCGGACTTTGGGAGTAAGTTTTCATGGACTTGCTCACTGCAAAACACCAAAGCAGGGGTCATAGATTCCACAAAACTGTCTTTGCTCACCACAGCCAAGTTATCTCCCTTTCTGCTGACTGTTCACAGCAGGTCATTCATTCCTTTCTTGTGACATCCAGCATACCCCATCTAGAAATACTATGATTGGCTTCTTTTCTGAGCGGTAAGCACCTCCTACCCTTCTTTCATCTTAATGCATTCCCTGCCCACACTGTAGGAGGCGCTAGACAGATAGCTGTTCAAAGGATGATGAGTCTGAATGGATAAGAATCATATATTAGTAGTAAATTCATTATCAATACTAATGCAGCAGCTGAATTCTTTCTGTGATGAACTGTGGGCTCCAGCAGAGAGGAGACCAGCCTGTGCACCAGGACCCTAGGCTCCCAGCCAGGCGTATTAGCTAATTAGGTCTGCGGCCAAACCCTGGAGGCCTCAGTTTGTTCATGCGTAAAATGAGCTGTGCTGGCTGCAAGGATCCCCCTGGTCCTCCAGCCCTTCTTTCTATGAATCTGTGGACATCGTTAAAGTATTTAAGTGAAGAACAGGAAGCCTGTGTTCTCTTACATACCCTATTAATCTGCTATTCAACACCTCCTCCCCTTTCTTTCCATCAATGGTATAGAAACAAATTTTAGTCCAACCCAAATTCTGAATCAAGGCATTTGTCTGCATTTTGAGCTTTTCTCATCAATGAAATATGCTCACGGTGACCTAGAACAGCCATATGTTTTCCTACCAAGTCCCGACAGGTCTGGAAGGAGCTTGGAGCCACTGCTCAGTTTGAGGTCACGGCGCACTGTGCTCAAGGACACTGGGGTGGAGGACATAGCTTCATGTGGCCTGAGCTCGGATCCTCAATTGCCAAGGATGGGAGGATGCAGAGACCAGGCCTCCCAAAGTGAGAGTCAGCCCATGAGGCAGCCAGCACCAGCTCTGCCCTTCAAGCTCAGCCCTCAGCCTCAATTTCCCCATCAGAAAAATTAGGCTAGGTCCAATCTCCTTCCAGCCTCTATAGCAGGGTTTTACATGGGAGCCAGGACATACGAGACAACAGTAGGAAATGTCAGAGGATGACAAGGTCTGCGGCTACAGTCACTAGATAGCCAGTTGTAAGCTAAGCCTTGCTCTTAGTTCCCTGGACCGCTCCTTCCCAAGGCATCTCCCCTTCCCTTTCCTTCTGACTCAGTCCTGAACTCTCTGGGCTGCTGATATGGCTGGACAAGGTGGGTTTCTTTCATTGGCAGGCCTTGCTCCTGCAGTCTCCCTGTATGCCCTAGACTTTACGGGTGAACATCAACCTACATCCTTACACTGGACAACACCCCACCCCACCAGGCCCTAGCTGGTGGTGTTTGAGAGCATGGCCTGGAAATGAGGACCTGGACAGCTGAGCCTTTGGACCTCTGGGTTGCCCCACCTTTGGGGCTACTGGATTTAGCAAGTCACACTATAGATGGAGGTCACTCCAGAACTTCCCTCAGCTAAAGGGACCTGCTCCTTTGAAGCCTTGAATGCCTATGGCTTACTCTGTAGTCTGGAGCAAGGCTGGCCTCTTCCAACCAAGCCCAGGACAGGGCAGGCCACATATCAGCTCAGGCTTCTATTTTCTGTGGCATGCAGGTAAGTAAAACTAATCTGTCCTTCTTTATTCTCTATTTGCATAGGGAGCTCCTGGCTCCCAGGTAGAGAATTCGTGTGTGTGTCTGTGTACATGTGTGTGTCTGTCTGTCTGTCTGCAGAAGCAGACAAACCTCATTAACTTTTTTTTTTTTTTTCAAAATAGCAGAAAGAGAAAAAAAAATACAAAACTAGAAATCCATAATAGGCACCTCTGGAGATTTAATGTTTCTAGGGTAAGGAAAGCCCAGGCGAACCAGAGGCTTATTAGAAGGAAATGGGTCTTGCAGTCTGGGAGAGACATGTGATGTGTGCCTCATTTTATTTTTAATAGCAGAACAGGGTGTGAAAAATATGCCCATAAAACCCGCGGACACACTGGAACAGGCAGGATCCCTCTGGCTCTAGGAGGACGGCTCCCAGCATTGAGTGGGCTTTGGCCACTTTCCCATCCTTGGGAACTGGGGACCACAGATCAAGTTTTCAAGAACAGCCAGTAATGTTGTGTGCTTTTCACTGAAACGTACTCCTTTTCTTTGGGCCAAAGTCTCTGGTGCCTCAGGGCTACGTGAGCATGCTGTATCTTTGGTCTTTAATTAAATTTTACTCCTCCATCTCATGCAACATGTGCACGTTAGACAGTAGTATGCCAATTTTAACCACCTCCAAGACGTCTTTGTGGGCCACAGAAGTGCTGTCTGCAATGGTGACAGGAACCCGTCCAACTGTCATTGTGTGCTGTATGAAAGGACACGTGGCAAGACGCATCATCTGAAAGAAGGACTCCAGTCTCCACACGCATATGGAGTCGCCCAGAATCAAAGTCGGCGTTCCCACGGGGATCTGAGCCCCTCCTCCCTAAAGGAAAGCAGAGAATCTTGAGCCAAGCAAGGACTTGGAAAAAAATAATCCTGTTATTCAGCCCAAGAGATTTACTTCTCATTATGCTAGTAACTTTTTCTTTCTTTTTTTTTTTCTGAGACAGTCTTGCTCTGTTGCCCAGGCTGAAGTGCAGGGGTGCCATGATAGCTCACTGCAGCCTTGAGCTCCTGGGCTCAAGGGATCCTCCTGCCTTGGCCTCTTGAGTACACACCACTATGCTTGACTAATTTTTTATTTTTAATTTTTTTGTAGAGTCAGGGTCTCACTGTGTTGCCCAGGCTGGTCTTGAACTCCCAGCCTCAAGCAATCCTTCTGCCTCAGCCTCTCAAAGTGCTGGGATTACAGGCATGAGCTGGTAACTCTTTTTTCTTTTTTTCTTTCTTTCTTTTTTTGTTGGAGATGGGATCTCGCTGTGTCATACAGGCTGGAGTGCAGTGGCATGAGCTCGGCTTACTGCAACCTCTGCCTCCCTGGTTCAAGCGATTTTCCTGCCTCAGCCTCATGAGTAGCTGGGATTACAGACACTCACCACCATGATGGCTAATTTCTGTAGTTTTAGTAGAGATGGGGTTTCACTATGTCAGGCAGGCTGGTCTCGAACTCCTGACCTCAGGTGATCCACCTGCCTCAGCCTCCCAAAGTGCTTGGATAACAGGCACGAGCCACTGTGCCAGGCTCTCTTTT
>NW_016811820.1:4647215-4655756 GCF_001698545.2 Rhinopithecus bieti
AAAAAAAAAAAAAAAAAAAAAAAATGTCTGCATTGAGACCTAGCGCCCTCTGAGAATCAGGCCTCAGCTCCACGATGCTTCCTAATGACACAGCCCATTCCAGGCAGGAACAACGGCAAAAGCACATCTACCACCGGGCGCAGACTCATTTCTCAGGCAACAGATAAAGTCCAGACAGCAGCCAGCATCAATATTAGTTGGCTGATGTTTGGCTTTGAAGAATCAGGTGAAATTTACAGTACTAATTTGCCACCTCACACTGGTAATGAAGACAACAATTTTTCCTATCTCAGTATGTGCATGATGCAAAATCTACTTATTCTCCACAGAAATATATCTTCAGGAAGAATGTGGGTCTTCATTGCATAAAGTGATGGCTCTACTAACAAAGAAGATGCTTTGTGAGGATACATGGCATTGAGACATTGCAAGACTGGAGAAAGATGGGGTTCAGTAAGGCTAGGCAAGACAATTATTTAAAAGCAATGGAAATGCACCAGAAAATGTAAGATACAAAACTAGAGTTATTTATGCAAAGAAAGATATTGGGCAGGGACTGAGCCTATGACAAAGAGATTTAGAAGGGTTTTCACCTTCTCGAAGAAAGGCAAAAAATGAATAATTACAGATGATTAATAAGCCATTCATTCTGCAAAGAGTTGCTATTTAGTTATATGTCAGTTGCTGTGCTAGGATAGATAAGTAGCAAAAGAAACTTCCCAGACTGCAAGAAATCTGTATTACAGTTGAAGAGACAGAGAGGTGACCAGATGTTCATAAGCAAGAATGACAAGTGCTATAATCCAGGTCTACACAAAATCCCACGGAAGTCGATATGTTGAAGGGACAACTCTGAGGAGGGGTTGTTGGGGTTATGCTTGAATCTTTTAAATCTCAAGTCTATCCAGAGAAGGGCAAACAGGCAGGGGTGGGAAAATGTGGCAAGACACGAGCATGTCTACAATTCTGGCTGCCTGGTGGGTGGAGAAACGAGAAACACTGAGAAATCAGAGTGGAGAATTGCACTAGGGCGATGCTATACTTCGGATGTTTCCAATGTTGAAATTTGATCTCCACTGTTGGAAGTGGAGCCTAATGGGAGGCCTGTGAGCCATGGGGGCAGATCCTTCATGAATAGATCAATACTCTCTCTGGGAGGAGCGGGAGGGGTTGCATGAGTCCTCAATTAGTTCCTGCAAGAGTTGGTTAAAAGGAAAGAACCTGGCACCTCCCTCTCTCTCTCTTGCTTCCTCTCTTCCTACGGGATCTTTGTACACACTGGCTCCCGTTGCCTTTCTCATGGGTGGAAGCATCCAGAGGTCCTCACCAGCAGTCAAGCAATTGCTGGTGCCATGCTTCTTATACAGTCTGCAAAACTATGAGCCAAATAAGCCTCTTCTCTATATAAAGTATCTTGCTTCAGGTATTCCTTTATAGCAATGCAAAACAGACTAAGACAGGCAGTATTGCAACAGGCCTTCAGAGCCATCTGGGCTCCACCCTGCAGGCTAGGGGTTGGCAAAGGATGGCCTGTAGCCAAGCCTAGCTCACCACCTTTTTTCACAAATAAAGTTTTATTGGAACACAACCATGCTCATTTGTTTCTATATGTCTCCACCGGTTGTCTATTATCTCCTGATTTTGTGCTACACCGGCAGAATGGAATAATTGTGATAGGAACTGTGTGGCCCACAAATACCAAAATATTTACACTCTGGACTTTTCTTTTTAAAGTGTGTGACCCTTTATGTAGGCCACAGGGAGCTCCCAGTGGTTTTAAAATATATGTTTTTAAGGGTGAGATTTTTAGACCAAGAGCTCAGGCATCAGGGCGGCTACTGCTGGAGTGACAAGAGATAAGAGGCTGTCACAGAGTCTAAGGGGAAGATGATGAGCTCAGAGCTAAGCCAGCATGGTGGCAGAGGACACTGTGGAAAGAAGGGCTTGAGAGACTTTTCAGAGAGAGAGTGGATGGTGCTCAGGGAGAGCTCAGATGTCAGAGTCTGGGAGAGGGATGATTTGAAAGACAATGCTGGAGGGCCGGGCACAGTGGCTCACACCTGTAATCCCAGCATTTTGGGAGGCTGAGGGGGGTGGATCACTTGAGGTCAGGAGTTTGAGACCAGCTTGGCCAACACGGTAAAACCTAAGAAAGAAGTAAAGTAAAAGTAAAAATGAAAGTAAAATAAAAGTAAAAGTAAAGTAAAGACAAGAAAAGAGAAGGAAAGGATAGAAAAGGAAAGGACAGGAGAGGAGAGGAGAGGAGAGACAACACTGTAGTTTATGTGACAGCATTAACAACAAACAATTCAGGAGGGACTGCAGGCTGTCTTGGAGGGAAAAGAGGTTTGGCCACACTGAGGACAGGTGTCTGAGAGATACCCTGGTGGTTGCTTCTAGTGAGCAGCTGCAAATATTTGACAAGAGTTTGGAGACAGGTGATGCTGAAAATATGACAAGAATGGAGAACAGGGATAGAATGATGATCACTGCATAGAAAATGCTGGTTTAATCCCAGGGAGGGTTTTGGTGTGAATGAGTTCTAATTTAATTATAACCTATCAGTCTGCAAATACGACCAATTGACTTCAGTAGTTAGGAGACAGAGGTGAAAGGGACAGAGCTCTGAAGGCGGAGGGAAGTGTGCTAGAAAAACGAGGTTGGAGCCAGGCACGGCGGCTCATGCCTGTAATCCCCGCACTTTGGGAGGCTGAGGCAGGCAAATCACCTGAGGTCAGGAGTTCGAGACCAGCCTAGCCAACATGGCAAAACCCCGTCTCTACTAAAAATACAAAAATTTGCTGCGCATAGTGGCACATGCCTATAATCCCAGCTACTTGGGAGGCTGAGACAGGAGAATCACTTGAACCTGGGAGGCAGGGGTTGTAGTGAGCCAAGATCATTCCATTGCACTCCAGCCTGAGTGACAAGAGAAAAAGGAGGCTGGGCATGCAACAGGAGCTCAGAAGTGTTCCCATTTTTAGTAATGTGGGACATTTTGGACATTACATTATATATGGACATTATACTATATATATAGTATATGTATAGTATAATATATATAGTATAATATAAATATATGGTATAACGTCCATAATGTCCTACATTATATACTGCATAGTATATATTATACATAATATACAATTATATAGGATATATTAATAATGTACAGTGTATAACATATACCATATATAATATACAGTGTATAATAATAACATGGGACACAGAAAATGCCATTTAGATGGAGGGGTAGATACACTGCTGCTTTGTATAATTCACTGTTTTTTTAGCATCATCATCTCCACCAGATTTGGTTTTTTTTGTTTTGTTTTGTTTTACTTTTCATGGAAAGATCTATTTTAATTTATTTTTTAATATTTTTAATTGAGGTCAAAAATATAATTTACCATCTTCACCATTGTTTTCAGTTCACTGATGATAAATACATTATACATATACATTCTTTTTTTTTTTTTTTTTTTTTTTTTTGAGACAGAGTGACTGCCGTACAGGCTGGAATGTAGTGGCGCGATCTTGGCTCACTCCAACCTCCATCTCCTGGCTTCAAGCAATTCTCGTGCCTCAGCCTCCCAAATAGCTGGGATTACAGGTGTGTGCCACCGCACCAGGCTAATTTTTGTGTTTTTAGTAGAGCCGGGTTTCACCATGTTGGCCAGGCTGGTCTCAAACTCCTGGCCTCGTGATCTGCCCGCCTCAGCCTCCCAAACTGCTGGGATTACCGGTGTGAGCCACCGTGCCCGGCCATATACATTCTTTTTTATTTCTATCCCCCACCTTCTCTCCCCTCCTTCCTTACCTCTGGTAACCAGCAACCTACTTTCTATTTTCATGAGATCCTCTTTTTATAGCTCCCATATATGAATGAGAATATGCAATATTTTTCTGTCTGTGCTTTACTTATTTCACTTAACATAATGACCTCCAGTTCCATCCATGGTGCTGAAAATGACAGGATCTCATTCTCTTCTATGGCTGAATAACAGTCCATTGTGTATATGGACTACAATCTGGTTTTTATTTTTCTGGGCACATTTTAAAAAGGGATTACGACTCCTTAGGTGATTGTTATTTGAGATATGACTGCATCCGTTTCAATAGTCTTTGAACATGCCTCTATTCCAGGCTCAGACTTGAGAAGAAGGCTCAAGTGAGACATGGCAGAGGCACACCTGAGCCGAGCCCAGTCCTGAAGACACTTCCTGCTTTTGTTTGCTGAAATGGAATCTTATTTCACAAAGCATTTTAGGCAGTTTCAAGGACTTAAATGAGACTAGCCTGGACAACATAGCAAGACCCTGTCCTTGTTTTTTAAAAAAGGCTTAAATTTTACCTAAGGGAAAAACACGCACAGGAGTTGGAGGAGAGAAAGATGAAATCGAAATCTGTGAGGAAATATACAGGGAGGAGGTGAGACTTAGAGGCTGAGAGAGGCTGACGCTTGGAGGAAGCATGGCAGAGAGGCCCTTCAAAAAGGGCACAACAGGGTAGGGAAGCAGGAGGAGACTGAGCTGGAGCTCTGGGCTTCTGCTGGGTGGCACCCCGCAAAAGGGCGCAGCTAGCACTAGTGGGCAGCCATACCTCCAAGTTAGCTGCAGGTATTAATCTGGAACTAGTCACTGCATCTGTGCCGTAAGATGAGAATCCAGCGTTGAACAGGACTCCTGTAAATCTGTAAATTCTCCAGCCCAGATTCACCTTGGCCAGCTACCACCCAGTTGTTGACCAAAAGAGCCAAACTCTGTGAAATATTTCAAGAGGTTTATTATTTTTCTGACTCATGCCTGTAATCCCAGCACTTTGGGAGGCCAAGACAGGAGGATCATTTGAGACCAGGAATTCAAGACTAACCTGGGCAACATAGTGAGACCCCATCTCTACAAAAAATTAAAAACCAAATAAACCAGGAGTATTGGTGCACACCTGTAGTCCCAGCTACTAAGGAGGCTGAGATGGGAGGATTGCTTGAACCCAAGAGTTTGAAGCTAAAGTGAGCTATAATCATGCCACACCTAAGAAGTCAGAAGAAAGGAATGCTCGAGTTAAAATAAGGGGATTGTGGAAGCCAAGGTTTTTGTTAAGTAGATGAAGTCTCATAGGTGGCAGCCCTCAGAGAGCATGTGATGCTATACCCGTCAGGCTGGATTTGGTATTTTATTACCTTAAGACACTGTTTGGTCAGTCTTACAATCTGCATTTTAATCTTAATGCGGGTCAGTTATGCCTAAACTCTGAAAGGGAGGGGATATAACAAGGTGTGTCTGACCTCCCTTCCCATCATGGCCAGAATTCAGTTTTTCAGAGTGCTCTGGGGTCCCCTTGGCCCAAACTGGGGTCTGTTCAGTTGGTTGGGGGCCTAGGATTTTATTTCTGGTTTACATTGCTTAAGAATGAGTCACTGTTGGCCAGGCATGGTGGCTCCCACCTGTAATCTCAGCACTTTGGCAGGCCAAGCTGGGCAGATCACTTGAGGTCAGGAGTTCAAGACCAGCTCGGCCAACATGGCAAAACTCCATCTTTACTGAAAATACAAAAATTAGCCAGGCGCCAGTAATCCCAGATACTCAGGAGGTTAAGGCAGGAGAATTGCTTGAACCCAGGAGGCGGAGGTTGCAGTGAGCTGAGATTGCAACACTGTACTCCAGCAACAGTGTAACACGCCGTCTCAAAAAAAAAAAGAAAAGAAAAAGAAGAATCACTGTTGACCCTGGGAACAGGCAGGAGGCAGTGTTGGGGAAAAACGTGCACAGGTCCAGTGCTCAGGGCTGGTGGGGCACTGATAGGATGAACCTACTGTGCATCTCAGATGTCCCCGCATGCCACACTCCTGGCCTTTCTCATTACCTCATGGCCAAAACCACATTTTTTAATTAAAATGTGAATCTGACTCCTTCCCTAGCTGTCATTCTGAAAGAAGGGCATTTTTGTAACTTATTAAGTGGTGAAATTATACCAACAAAGACTATCTCAGGTTATGAAAAATAATAATTTCTTTCATGGCCAAAATCACATCTTCAATTGAAAAATTAAGTTAGCTACTTCCCTATCTAGCATTCTGAAAGCGAGCATTTTGGTAACTTTATGAGGTGGTGAAATTCTACTGACTAACTAAAGAATCCCAGGTCATGAAAAGTAATTTCTTTCTTCAGCTAGAATGGCACAAGATAGTCAGAAAGCTAGGGGCATTTCTAAGGGTTTAAGAACTAGAGCATAAAGTTAATCTGTCCCCAAACGTTACACCTGGACAGATTAAGCTGAGTCGATTTTAGCATGCCAGGTAGGTTAAAACTAATGGAAAATTCCCCAACGGTGAAAGAACAAAGTAAATTAGAACAGAAACAAACAAGGAAGCCCAGCCCGGCCAGAGATACTGAATGCTCCAGGCAGGGCCGAAAGGAAAATGAGTGGATGAGATTTAAATATGTATGAGAGTGATAATCACTGGAGGGTCTCCATACAAAATGACAAATGACAAAATTCTCAGGGCTGACCGCTCTGGGCAGATGGCGAGTGAAGTCAGGAGGAAGGGATCTCACATTGGTGGAACACATCAGTTCCATTTGTCTGGAGTGGTTCCAGACTCCACTGCTAGGTCATCAACAGCTGCAACTGCAACAAGGCAACTGCTCCTCCAAAAAAGCTTGAAAAACTGTTCAGAATGGGTTTTAAAAATCAAAAGACAGATTTCAAGCAGTATCTATGTTGTGATCTTATTTTAATAAAATAAAAATGATACATATTTTGGAAGACTGCAAGAATGGGCATCAAAATATTAACAGTGAATTTTCTGTGCGGTGAGATTGCAGCTGATGGTTATTTTCTTTGCTCATCGGTATTTTAAAAGTCTCTGTTATGAACTCGCTGTATTAGTCCATGTTCACACTGCTGATAAAGACATACCCAAGACTGAGCAGTTTACGAAAGAAAGAGGTTTAATGGACTTACAATTCCACATGGCTGGGGAAGCCTCGCAATCATGGTAGAAGGTGAAAAGCATGTCTTACGTGGTAGCAGAAAAGAGAAGAGCGAGGACTTGTGCAGGGAAACTGTCCATTTAAGAACCATCAGATCTCATGAGACATATTAACTATCACAAGAACAGCACAGAAAAGACCTGACCCCATGATTCATTAACCTCCCAGTGGGTCCCTCCCATAACATGTGGGAATTCAAGACGAGATTTGAGTGAGGACAAAACCAAACCATATCACTTGCATTATATGTTAAAAGAAAGGAAAATAAAACAGAGCTAACCCTACATAGGATATTATATTAGTCTGTTTTCACACTGCTGATAAAGACATACCCGAAACTGGGTAATTTATAAAGGAAAAGAGGTTTAATGGACTCACAGATCCACATGGCTGGGGAGGCCTTACAGTCATGGTGGAAGGGGAAAGGCATGTCTTACATGGTGGTGGCAGGCAAGAGAGAACTTGTGTAGGGAAACTCCCCTTTATAAAGCCATCAAATCTTGTAAGACTTGTTCACTACCACAAGAACAGTGTGGGAAAGACTCATCCCTATGATTCAATTACTTCTCACTGGCTCCCTCCCATGACACGTGGGAATTGTGGGAGCTAAAATTCAAGAAGAGATTCGGGTGAGGACACAGCCAAATCATATGAGATAGGCTACATTTTCCAGATTACACATAATTTTTAAAAAATAATTTCAACTTTTACTTTAGATTCAGAGGGGCACATGTGCAGGTTCATTCCATGGGTATATTGTGTGATGCTGAGGTTTGGGGCAAGAATGGCGCTGTCACCCAGGTAGCATAGTGACTAATAGGTAATTTTTCAGCCCTTGCCCCCCTAGTAGTCCCCAGGGTCTATTGTTCCCATCTTTATGTCCAATACATATTTTTTAATGAAAAATGTCCCCAAAATGTATATAGAAAAAAATTATTTATATTTCACCAAACTCCTATTGTGCGAAATTTAGATAATTTCCAATTTTACATAATGTTGCAATAGAAATCTTTGTACACAAATTGTCATGTATTTTCATGGCCATTTCCTAAAGATGACTTCCTGGGAATGGAATCACTGGGTCCAAGGGCAAGAACACTTTTCAGGCACTTAATACACATTGCCAAGTTGCCCTCAAAAAGGGAGTATCAATTACACCACACTCTGCTTCCCATCAATTTCAGGCACAGAAATACAGTCCCCTTGGAAATACACCTTTCATCCAGCTATCTCTTAGGTTTTAGTTCTTGACGTTCAAGATCCATAGGATTACAAGCCTACACTTCAAGGAAAAGGAGGCAATTCAGATTATGTCTCAAAAAGGCCTGCAGGGTGATTGTGGGATGGTGAGTGAACCCCACATGCAGCACAGGGCCTGGCCGTAAGGAGGTCCCCAAGAAAGACACACAAGCATCTGAATCAGGTGAGGGGGCCAGGACTCACTGAGGCGAAAAGGGCTCCCCTGAAAAGGGAGAAGGAGAGGTTTGTGTGGGGAGAAAGCTACTGTCCTAACTCGAGAGCCAGGACTGTTTTGGTGGAATACTTTATA
>NW_016811820.1:4658628-4676011 GCF_001698545.2 Rhinopithecus bieti
ATAATTATCTGTTATATATAATGTAGATATATAAATTATATATTGTACAATTATGTATTATATATAATAGATATATAATTATGTCATACATAATATACAAAAATCAAAAATCAACACAGACATGAGTCCCTCAGTTTCCTCCTGGACTCTGAGCCAGGTGACTGTCTCTTTAGAGGAAATATGACATGATTTGCATGTGTGTGCACATGTGTTCTGGAATAGTTGGCCTCTGATTTGCTTAGGATTACATTTCTGGGTAGACAGAATTATCTATTTACCCAGAAACATGTTTGATTATTATACACATCAAATGTTTATTATAATAAAAATGTTTTGATTATTATAAAGGTTTTATCATAATGATTATAAATAAGCATATTATAATAAATACATGTTTTGATCATTGTAAACATGGTTGATTATAACATGTTTATTATAATTATAATATCTATTATATAATTACATAATAATTATATATAATATATATTATATCACATGTAATATATAATAGTTTGTTCTACAAAAAGATCGACCTTTTCCCACCTTCCAGCAAACTCCACAGTGTCAAGTGAGAAGCCTGGCACCCCCTCCACAAAATAGTCATTTGTCACACGGCCACAGGCATCTTCTCAGGGAAAATTAGGCCAACTGCCTGCCGAAGTCAGACAGTAGAAACTGCATCATTTGGCAATATTGGATGTGTCTGCAAGTGGCAAATCGAGTGGAATGTATCCATGAACAACATGGTAATAATCAATACAGTTAATTTGTCGTTAGATCAGACTGTTCCTAAGCTACAAATGTTAATATCCCGAGATTAGAGACTCCTCGGCAACTGAGGAAACAAAATCATTTTGTGGATTTAGCATAGATATGCAGGCCAGAAGAACAAAATCCAAGTTCCAGAAAGAAACAAGAGAAAGAGTGAATGGAGAGAAGGGAGAAGTTCCCTCAGGAATGGCACCACCTCCCCTGCCCCCAGGGTCTTGGGAATCCTTTCAAGAAGCTAAATTTAGCTGGGCAAGGTGGCTCACACCTGTAATCCCAGTGCTTTGGGAGGCCGAGGTGCAAGGATGACTTGAGGCCAGGAGTTCGAGAGTTAGCCAGGGCAACATAGGCAGATCCCATTTCTATGAGAAATTTAAAATATTAGTTGTGCACGGTGGCACATGCCTATAGTCCAAGCTACTGGGGAGTCTGAGGTGGGAGGATCACTGGAACCCAGAAGTTTGGGGCTGCAGTGAACTGTGATCATGCCACTGCACTCCAGGCTGGATGACAGAGCAAGACCCTGTCTCTAAGAAACAAACAAACAAAGCTAAGTTTATCTTCGGATCATTCAATTCAACTCAATTCAACAAATATTTCTTAGGCACCTACTATATGTCAGGCAGCAATCTAGGTGCTAGGACCAGGTCCCAGGAGACCAAGGTATAAATAGCAACAAGACATCTAAGCGGTGCTGAAGAAAATAATTGTTCAATGATACTTGTAAAGCACAATAAGGCAGCCTCTAACCAGCACCACTGCAATAGCTATACTGACCACGGCAATGGGATTTTGCTATGGGGGAGAGAGATTGGGCTCAACTCTGAATACTGCATAGCCAAGGGGGAATTCAGAGCCGGGGAATGGGCTGGAGGTCACAGCTATTTACCACTGTTGCAGTGACCCCGACAGAACGAGAGGACAGTGATGGTCACACATTCGCTTGACTTCTCACTCCTAATTCATCCATTTTGTAGCGTCTTAGACCAAGACAGCTCAGGTGCCTACAACAGGGTCCAAAGACTTCTAGCTGCCTGCTAGAAGTGAGCAGAAAACTTTCTGCTTGTGTAGCTCAGCCCATGAAACAAAAAATTCTCCTAAAGCCATCTGTCAATTAACTCATGGCACTGAAGCGTGGAACAAAATGACAAATGGTGGGGGTTGGAGGAACTGGTTCTAATCTAGACAAGAATTCCTCTTCTGTCATGTGATTTTTTCCCATTTTAACTCGTATCAACTTTGTCCTTCCTATCGTCACGTGCAAGGGCACACTTAAATACCGAGCAATGTCTTGTTTCTAATTTTCTTGCAAATACGAGAGGCCCTGGAGTCACTATCTGTAAAAAGGTAGCCAGAGAGAATGCGAGACCACTTGAGGGTAAATCATGGAAAGGACTGAGACTGGCTCGGGGAAGCTCAGGGGAAGCCCAGGGAACCGCTCCCCTCTGTAGCTCATCAAATCCCTGCACACCAGCACTCCCATTTGTTCTCTGCCGCATTATTTCTCAGTCCATTTGGCCTTCCTGATAATTGATAAAGGGCTGGCTCTGAAGGAAATTGTTCTCCACTGCAGGGTGCATAAATATCCCATTATCAATAGGAAGCAATTTACTTGCTTAAAATTGCCGACTCTCTCATTTTGTTTTAACACGCTGTTTCTCTATCGAAATAAGTCTACACCTTTGAAAAGGCTATCTCCAAAGCCTCACACTGGCTCTGGCTTGAAAAATAAATCTGAAATCAGCTGAGGCAGAATGACCTCATCGCAGCCCTCTGATATTAAAAGGGCAGCTCAGAAAAGTGGAAAAATTGCTCTAGGAATTCCATCTGCCAGAAATGTAATCCTAAGCAAGTTACAGGAGAGTTAGCTAACTATTTCAGAACACACGTGGACACACACACAAATCATTCCATATTTCCCCTAAAGAGACGGTGACCTGGCTCAGAGTCCAGGAGGAAGCTGAGGGACTCATGTCCATGTGGATTTGGGGATTCGGAAGGTAAATAGTGTGGTAAAGGTAACATTGCAATTTATTGGAGAAAACAAGAATTACTCAATACATAGACTACAATGAACAGTTAAGAACTTGGAAAAAATTAAGTTACAACTGTGCATCACACCATAGACCCAAATTCACTTCTGGAAAATTAAAAAGCAGAGGGAATTAAAACAATAATAATTAGATGACACTTCGGAGGCCAAGGGGGGAGAATCACTTAGAGGTCAGGAGTTTGAGACCAGCCTGGGTAACACAGCCAGACCCTGTTTCTATAAAAAATTTTAAAAATTAACTGGGCATATTACAGGCACATAACTGCGTGCCTTTGCATCCTCATAGCTTAACTCACACTTATAAGTGAGAACATACGATGAAAGAGATAAAAGATGAACCTGGAAAAAAACTAAAAGGCAGAAATGAAGCACAGGCTCACAGCCCCGGCGCGCCCTGACAGCCCCGGCGGCGCCCTCAGCTAGTTAAGATCGACCCCGGACCTAACGATTAGGTATAATAGGTTATCATATAGACTCCGGACATTGTAAAGGTACAAACGTTGTGGAAAGTCTCGTGTCCTGCTTCTAATTACCGTGTCTGCCACTATCTTAGTCCTGGGCCCAGTAGAACACATGCCTCTATTTGTCCCAACTTCCTGAGCCACACACCCCCCTCACACACACCACCTAGAGAGCACCCTGATAAGATCCAACGGTTGGTAGTTTTACCTAAAGCGCGGGAACAAATGTTGAAAACTGTTAATTGTATTTAACCAATTACCAGGTGTAATGCTGCAACCAAAAGAATTCCTTTGTACCTTCTGTATACCTTGCAATATCCTGTATGCACCGCGCTATAAAGAGGGGGCCACAATGCATCATTCGGGGCCCTCTTGTATGTTGTAGAACGGAGGGACCAGTTACGACACTTGCATTAAGATCTTGCGCTTGGCTTGACTTCCGGATTCCTGGATGGACTTCTTGGGAATAAAGGCTGGGCGTAACATCGATATTTGGGTTTTCCATTCCTGAGTTGCTTCACTTAGAATACTGGTCTCCAACTCCATCCAATTTGCTGCAAAGGCCGTTATTTCATTCTCTTTTATGGCTGGGAGGGTGTGAGGGGTTGAGGGATGAAAGAATATAATACATATTGGGTGAAATGTACACTGCTTGGGTGACAGGTGCACCAAAACCTCAGAAACCACCCATAAAGAATTAAATCACCACTAAAGAATTTGTCCATGTAACCCAAAACCACCTGTTCCCCAAGAACTATTGAAATAAATATATAAATAAATTTTTTTTAAAAAATCATAACCTGTTCCTTGGGACTCCAAGGGTAAAAACCCAAAGGACAGTACCATTCTATCCAGCAATCATTCCATCCAGTAGATTGCTGGATGGAATGGTACCATTTAAATACAGAGGTTAGGGCACTGAGGGGATATTTGAGCAAAGACTTGACGTAAGGGTGGTAGCCATGGGATGTCTAGAGAAGAGTGTTCCAGACAGAGGAAACAGTCACTGCTAAATCCCTAGGTGGATGTGTGCCTGATGTGTGCCTAAATCCCTAGGTGGATGACAGCAAGTCACTGAGTAGGGGTGAAGTGAGTGGGGCACGAAGAGAAAAATAGGTGAGAAGACCCAAGAGGGAATGGGTGGGAAGGCAGATTATGCATATTTTGTGTTTTTACTGTGAATGAGGTGGGAGCTCTGGCAGGTTACAGAGCAGAGGAGTCATGGGATCTGACTTGTGTATTTAAAAGATGCCTCTGGCTACTGGAATATCCTGAGGGCAGAGAGAGGCTGCTTCTGTGGTCCAGGGGACAGAGGATGACAGCAGTGGAGGAGGGAAAAGTGGTCAACATATGCATGGGTTTTAAGGTAAAGCCAGCAGGGTGTTCTGAAAACTGGGGTGTGGGATGAAAGAAAAGGAGGGACGTCAGGAAGGCTCCAAGGTTTCTGACTCCGGCAACTAGAAGAAAAATCCAGAAGGCTTGTTTGATGATGTGCCTGGTATGGTGTAGAGTGATGGCAACATTAGCACTGTGCTGGTGGGAGTGTAAATTGGTACAATTGAACAGTAAGTAGCAAGAGTCTTCAAAAATACAGACCTTGTTTGATCAGAGCAAATCTTAAATGGACATTTTTGAGATAACTAGAGAAATTTAATTAAGAGAAGTATGCCGATTTAAGCTACAGAGACAGACTGATGTGATTATAAATGAAATGATATATCTGGGTTTTCTTCACAATATTCCAGGAAAAAAAATTCCAGGAGTGATCGATGAAATACAATCCGTAAAATGTTGAAAATTGTTGAAACTCAGTCTTTGGGTATGTTTGACAATATCGGTAATAAAAATATTTCTTGTGTGCATACTCTGCACCCAGCAATTCCATTGTAGGAATTTATCCTAAAAAATAAGAGATATATATTAAGAGATATTTACTACAGCCTCATTTGTAATAATGAAAATAGGAAACCACAAGCAATAGGTGATTAGCTAAATGAATAATATGACATCATTTAGTTGAATATAGTATTAAGTTTAGAAATTGGTCTGTATGCGTGCAGAAATTTAGTATATAACAAGAGTGACACTTCAAATAATGAGGAAAAATGAATCCAAAAAATAACGTGGGGACAACTAAGTAGATATCTGGAAAAAAATAAGAATGAAACTGCCTTCCACAATTTATACCAAAATACATCCCAAAATAATCAAAGATTAAGTACATTAAAACAAATTCATAATTGTTATTACAAAAACATGAGAATTTTTTTATAATTTTAAGAGTGAATAAGAGAGGAAACAAGAACCAAAAGCCATAAAATAAAAGATCAATAAGTTCTATATAAATCCCAAAACGGGCCAGGCACAGTGACTGACGCCTGTAATCCCAGTACTTTGGAAGGCCGAGGTGGGTGGATCACCTGAGATCAGGAGTTCGAGACCAGCCTGCCCAACATGGTGAAGCCCCATCTCTACTAAAAACACAAAAAATTAGCCGGATATGGCGGCAGACATCTGTAATCCCAGCTACTCAGGAGGCTGAGGCAGGAGAATCACTTGAACGCAGGAGGCAGAGGTTGCAGTGAGCTGAGATCGGGTCACTGAGCTTCAGCCTGGGCAACAAGAGTGAAACTCTGTCTCAAAAAAAAATTAATTAATTAATTAATTAATTTTTTTAAAAAATGTTTTCAGGGCAAAATCAGGATAAGCTGAGTGAAAATCAAAACAAAGTAAAAGTGTTTGCAATTTTGTTACAAAAGAGGAGCTAATTTCCCTCATATTAAAAAATTTATATATACAGGATCAATAAGAAAAGGCCAACAAGCCAAAATAAAATGTTGAAAGAACAAGAGCAGACAGTTCCCAAGGCCAGAATTACAAATGGCTTTTAAACATATAACACCAAGTTCAGCCCAACTCATAATCAGAGAAATGCAAATTAAAAGTACATTTGTATACTTACATTTCACCTAGGAGGCAGATAAAGATCAAATGGTTTGATAACACACTGCGGATAAGACTGTGTGAAAACAGGCCCTCTCAAACATTAGTGCTGGGAGTGTGTGTTACTATAAACTCTTTGATTTATAATTTGGCAATTTATACTGGTTATAAATGCATACTTTAACTCAATGATTCCACCTCTAGAAATGTATTCTTCAGGCATACACACACATAGAATAATGTATGAACCAGGCAGTGGTTGTGATACTGTGTGGTGTATGTGTGTGTTATAGATAGATACATTTTAAAGATCATATTTAATGATACTAAGGAATTATTGTTACACTTGTTAGGAGTGATATTAGTTTCATGGGGTTTCTTAAGTCCTCATATTTTTGGAGATATATGCTAAAATAATTACAGACGAAATGATATAATGTCTGAGATTTGCTTTTAAATAATATAGGAAGAAGGAGGGTTGGTAGATGGAAGTGTAAATAAAAATGCTTGGTTCAAGTTAAAGCTCAGTGATGGCCCCCTTAGCACTTATGACACTCAAATTTTCCATAATAAAACCTCAAATATTAAAAAGCTCTGAATCAACTCAAATAGCCATTAATAGAAAAGTTAAATAAACTATGATACACCCAAACAGTGGAAGAGTATTGCTATAGTTTGGATATGGTTTACAATTTGTCTCCTCCAAACCTCATGTTGAAATTTTATCCCCAGTGTATCAATATTGGAAGGTGGAGTCTGGTGCGAGGGGTCTGAGTCATAAGGGCAGATCGCTCATGAACAGATTAATGCCCTCCCTCAGCTGTGAGCGAGTTCTTGCTTTATTAGTTCCCTCAACAGCTGGTTGTTAAAAAGAACCTGGCACCAACACTCCCCCAACCCCCACCAGGCTTCCTCTCTCACCATGTGATATCTTTCCACACATCTGCTCCCTTTCTGCTTCTTGCCCTGATTTGACACAGCCTGAGGCCCTCACCTGAGGCAGATGCCCAATTTTGAACTTTACAGCCACCAGAATCATGAGCCATATAAACCTGTTTTCTTTATAAGCTACCCAGTCTCAGGTATTTTGCTATAGCAACACAAAATGGACTAAGACAAGTATACAGCTGTTAAAAGACTAAGCTTATTTTATATCCTGATGTGGAATGACCTGCAAGATGTATTGTTAAATGAAGAAGCCAGATGCAAACAGTGTGCATCAAATGTTTACCATTTACTTACCAAAAAAAGAAGAAAGACTAGACCAATGTGCTTGTAAGATGCATCGGTGGTATAGTGGGGAGCATAGCTGCCTTCCAATGTGCTTGTACATATTAGGTTGGTGCAAAAGTAAGTGTGGTTTTTGCCATTAAAAGTACGGGCAAAACCGCAATTGCTTTTGCACCAACCTAATGTGTAGAGTATGTCTGGATAATACACAAGAAACAGATATTCCTGGTTGCCTCTGCAGGGGGAAACCAGGTGATGGTGATAAAATGGAAGAGGGATAGGTGTTATGAGAGACACTTTCAGTATATGCTTTTCTACCTGTTGAAATGTGTACCATTATCTATCCAAACAAGTAAACTTTGTGATTGTAAAAATGCACACTAAATCATTAACAGTGGTTATTGCTGCTAAAGGATGGGATTGTGGGTGACTCTTATTATTTTCCCAATATTCTATAAATAACATATTTTTTCTTAGGTACTTCGAATAAACAGAAGGTTATTTTTGAAGAGGCAAAAATCAGGAAATGACTTAATCAAAGAGCTTGTCACAATCAGCAAACAGAAGGTAACCCACTAATTCCCAGTTACAGGACATTGCCACAGCCCTCTTCCTTTGAGAATCATACTTCTTGGTGTACTAAGCACCCATGGGTCATCAGAGATGGCATAGGGTAAGGACATGATACTGAGTGAGATCTGTTTCTGCCCTTAAAGCACTCATGAAGGGGCAGAGTGGAGAGAGAGGCAGAGAAGCCAGCAGGCCATTACAGCACGAGGAGATAAGTGCTATAATATCCATAACTGAAGAAATCTGAAGAGGGAGGTGGGAGGGGGTCATGGGAGGAAACTGATTTTTCAGCGGGGATGTACAAGATCCTTAAAGATGAATGGTAATTGGATTCAAGATGCTCTATGGTGATGATTCCGTTTAGTGTCAATGATAAAATGGCAGACTCCATTTGTTAATTGACCTCCCCTGATGATTCAGTACTGAAACGGTGCCTAATAATTTGCATGGTCCTCCAGTGGGGAGCTGAGCTAAATTTACCTATCGCTGCTCCTCATGCTTTTAAACTTTTACCAGGTATCAGAACAAAAACCTTGCTCCATTCCCAGATTTCAGTTACTATTCTAAGTGAATTCAATACCCGAACTGCTTCTCTAACAGCTTTACCTCCACTCCATTCAAGAAACCCGACACATGGCAAATTCTGGATCTTGCCCTGACCTAACATTGTTCACAGTCTAACATTTTTAACTCTAAAATTTCACTCTCATTCCATGACTTCATATTTGCCCAACTCTGCCATTCCCATCATCTGCTCATCAACAATCCAAGACTTTGACTCTTCAGCATTTCTCTGGATTGTCAGCCTTCACTGACCCTTCCCACTCAACCCAACTAGTGAAGTTGCCTGGAACCACTCTCTTTCCAAAACCCCAACTCTGTTACCCCCTAGCTCTCTGTGACTCTGTTCTGCGCCTCTAAGGAGTCTTTCCACTCCTGTGGCCAGACACAATTCTTTACCCATCCCACATGATTGTCATTCAAGATCTGCATTATCCTCTTCAAACCCTCAATCCCATTTCCCAAATCCATCCCCAAACTCTCAGTGAATAATGAAGTCCTCCAGTCGCTCAATGTACATGCAATATATATTTATTGATATACACAAATAACTCAATCCACACAAATACATATTGATCAATATAGCTCTATAGATGCTCAACTTATAAGGTTATATCTCAGTAAACCCATTATAAGTCGAAAACATCACAAGTCCAAAACGCATTTAATACACCTAACCTACTGAACATCATCGCTTAGTCTAGCCTCTCTTAAACTGCTTAGAACACTTCCATCAGCCTACCGTTGGGCAAAACCATCTAACATAAAGCCAATTTTATGATAAAGGGTTGAATATCTCATGTAATGTCTTGAATACTGTACTGAAAGTGAAAAACAGAATAGTTCTATGGGTACTCGAAGTATGGTTACTACTGTATGTGTGTTGCTTTCACACCATCATAGTCAAAAATTCATAAGTCAAGCCATTGGGGACCATTTGAAGTTAGTTTTCATCACTACAGAACATTCCATCTCAAGTTAATTGATATATAGGTTGCTGGAAAAAATTATATGAAGGATGCCACCACAATAAATATATGTTTGCATCTTGCATAGGCAGTGTTTGTCTCCGGCAGCTGCACAGCCAGTCTACCGGGTGGGGGCCCAGAAAAAATTATGTCAACATATGCTGAATTTGCACTTGTGTGCTACTGGAGTGTGTTAACTCCATTTCTGACAATATTCTATGTCCCTGGCTAATGAAGTGAGGGTATTAGTCTGCCAAAGGTTTTCTCCAGGACAATGTTGCCCATCAGAAAAGTTAAAGTGGGAGTCCCCAGCCCCCAGGCTACAGACCAATTTTGGTCTGTGGCCTGTTAGGAACTGGGCTGCAGAGCAGATGAGCAGTGGGCAAGTGAGCATTACTGCCTGAGCTCCATCTCCTATCAGATCAGCAGCAGCATTAGATTCTCATAGGAACGGGAACCCTATTGCAAACCGCACATGCTAGGGATCTAGGTTGGGCACTCCTTATGAGAATCTAATGCCTGATGATCTGAGGTGGAACAGTTTCATTCTGAAACCATCCACCCCCAACTATCCATGGAAAAAATGCTCTTCCATGACACCGGACCCTGGTGCCAAAAACGATGAGGACCACTGAGTTCAAGCATTAAGTTCATTTGATGGACACTACACAATGACTAGAAGTAATGCTTAGACTCCTAATGACACGAGAAATGTTCATAATTTATTGTCAAGTGGAAATACAGAGTCATGTGACCATCACGTTGAATGATGAGATTGTGCCAAAAGGATTTAAGAACCAGCTTGAAGAGGCCACTACTATATTAAAATAAACAATAACAGCAGTAGCTTATAATCTCTTGAATAAAATAGGAACTGAAGAGTCCATACAATATGAATGAATGAGGATAAGAAAAGGCTCTTACAGAATAATACCAAAAAGTGTTGCAAAGATGATGGACTTAGAAAAACTACTGTATGAGTATCATATGGTTACATATGGTAACCACTTTAGTAATAATTGATTCAGGCAAAAATCACTAATGGATGCTAAACCTAGTGGGTAAAAGTTTGACGATTATGGATATTCACATAGTTTCAAAGTATTTTCCCACTGAATACTAATTATAAAGGGGGAAAGAGCCACTTTAGAGTGGAAAAGCCTGGCAGACTCCACCTGAATTCAACAATCAAAGTCAACATGACCAGTAATGGGTCAAATCACCCCTCCATATCACCTGATTGGGTGCCAGGACAAGGATACATCATTATCACTTCTGTGATATTTCTGCAAAAGCTGCATAACTTAATATAACTATGAAGGAACATCAGACAAATCCAAAATGAGGAATACGTTACAAAATAACTGGCTTGTAACCTTAAAAACTATCCAAGTGGTGAAAATGAAAAGCTAAATGCTACGGTTTGAGTATGTTCTCTTCAAAATTCTTCAAAATTCGTGTTGAAACTTAATCCCTATTGTAGTGGTATTAAAAGGCATTAAAAGGCCTTCGGGGAAGTGGTTAAGTGATGAGGGCTCTGCCCTCGTGAATGGATTAGCGCCTCCTGAGAAGGCTGGAGGGACCTAGCTTAGGCCCTTTTGGCTCTTCTGTTCTTCTGACGTATGAGGGCATGGCATTCCTTCCCTCCACAGAATGCAGCAACGGGGCGCCATCTTGGAAGCAGAGAACAGCCCTTGCCAGACACCATTCCTGCTGGCACCTTGATCTTAGACTTCTCGGCTTCTAGAATTGTGGGAAATACGTTTCTGTTGTTTATAAATTACCCAGTAATCCGAGGTATTTTGTTATAGCAGCTCCAGTGGATGGACACTAAACAAAACACAAAACCTAAGGAACCTTTTCAGATTGGAGAAAACAGAAGGGACACCACAGATGGATGCTAAATCCAGACATGCCTCAAAGATATTGCAGGTTTGGTTCTGGACTACCACAATAAAGCAAGTCATACCAATTTATTGGTTTCCCAGTGCATATAAAAGTTAAATTTACATTATTACTTTTGTCTATTAAGTGTGCAGTAACATTATATCTTTTAAAATGTACTGACTCTTATTTAAACATATTTTATTGCTAAACTCTATGAACATTCATCTGAGCATTCAGCAGTTCATAATCTTTTACTGGTAGAAGGTCTTGTCTAAATGCTGATCAAGGTGGTGGCTGCTGAAAGTTGAGGTGCCTGTGACCATTTCTTAAAATAAGACAACAATGAATTTGGCTGCATAGATGGACTCTTCATTTCGTAAAAATTTAATCTGTAGCATGCAATGCTGTTTGACAGCATTTTACCCAAGTAGAACTTATTTCAGAATTGGAGTCAATCCTCTTAAGCCTTGCCACTGTTTTACTATGTAAAGGATATGCTGATGGAATATTCTGCAATGTTCACAATGCCATTTCAACAATGTTTACAAAGCATCTTCACCAGGAGTAGATTCTATTTCAAGAAACTACTTTCTTAGCTCATCCATAAGAAGCAACTCTGCATCCATTCAAGTTTGATTATGAGATTGCAGAAATTCAGTTCCATCTTTAGGATCCACTTTTAACTCTCCTTCCCTTGCTATTTCTACCACATCTGCAGTGACTTCCTCCACTGAAGTCTTGAACCTCTCAACATTATCCATGAGGGCTGGAATCTACTTCTTCCAAATTCCTTTTAATGTTGATATTTTGGCCTCCTCCCATGAATCACAAATGTTCTTAATGGTATCGAGAATAGTGAATCCTTTCCAGAAGGTTTTAAATTTACTTTGTCCAGATCTATCAGAGGAATCACTATGTACGGCAGCTATAGCCTTAATTTCATATGTCTTTCTTAAATAATAAGACTTGAAAGTTTAAAGTTTAACTCCTTGATCTATGGGCTGCAGAATGGATGTTGTGTTAGAATGCATGAAAACAACATTGATCTCCTTGTACATCTCCATCTGAGCGCTTGGGTAACCAGGTGCATTGTCAATGAGCAGGAATATTTTGAAAGGAGTCTTTTCTTCTGAGCAGTATTTCTCAACAGTGAGCTTAAAATATTCAATAAACCATGCTATAAACAGATGTGCTATCATCCAGGCTTTGTTGTTTCATGTCTAGAGCATCAGCAGAATAGATTTACCATCATTCTGAAGGTCCTTAAGATTTGCGGGATGATAAATGAACACTGGCTTCAGCTTACAGTCACCAGCTGGATTAGCCCCTCACAAGAGTCAATCTATCCTTTGAAGCTTTGAAGCCAGGCATTGACTTCTCCTCCCCAGCTATGAAAGTCCTAGATGGCATCTTATTCCAACAGAAGGTTGTTTTAGGCTGGGCGCAGTGGCTCATGCCTGTAATCCCAGCACTTTGGGAGGCTGAGATGGGTGGATCACCTGATGTCAGGATTTTGAGACCAGCCTAGCTAACAAGGTGAAACCCCATCTCTACTAAAACTACAAAAATAAGCCGGGCATGGTGGTAGGTAACTGTAATCCCAGCTACTCGGGAGGCTGAGGCAGGGAGAATTGCTTGAACTCAGAAGGTGGAGGTTGCAGTGAGCCAAGATCGCACCACTGCACTCCAGCCTGGGTGATAAAGCAAGACTCTGTCTCCAAAAAAAAAAAGAAAAAGGCTGTTTTTTTCTGCACTGAAAAAAATCTATTGTTCAGTTGAGTATAGCCACCTTCATCAATATTCTTAACTGGATCTTCATGATAACTTGCTGCAGCCTCTACATGAGCACTTGTTGCTTCACCTTGTACTTTTACATTATGGAAATGACTTCTTAAACTTCATGAACCAACCTTTGCTAGCGTCAAACGTTTTTTCTGCAGCCTCCTTGCCTCTCTCAGCCTTTATAGAATTGAAAAGAGTTGAAGCCTTGCTCACTCTGGATTAGGTTTTGGCTTAAGGTAATGTTGTGGCTGGTTTAATCTTCTATCCAGAACCCTAAAACTTTCTCCATATGGGCAATAAGGCTACTTTGCTTTCTTATCATTTTTGTGTCCGCTAGAGTGCCACTTTTAATTTCTTTCAAGAACTTTTCCTTTGCATTCAAGACTTGGCTAACTCTTTGGCTCAGGAGGCTAGCTTTCAGCTTATCTCAGCTTCTGTCATGCCTTGCTCACTATGCTTAATCATTTCCAGCTTGTAATTTAAAGTGAGAGACATGAGACCCTTCCTTTCACTTGAACACTTAGAGGCCATTGTAACATTACTAATTGGCCTAATTTTGATGTTGTATCTCAGGGAATAGGGATCCCCAAGGAGAGGTAGAGAGATAGGCAAGGGCTGCTCAGTGGAGCAGTCAGAACACACACGACATTTATTAAGTTCACCATTTTATACAGATGTAGTTTGTGGCCTCAAAATAATCACAATAGTAACATCAAAGATCACTGATCACAATGTAAGAATTAAAGAAAGAGGAAAGAAACATGAAATGTGGCTCAACAGTTAAGGACAGGTTTATTTTAGAGAAAATAAACCTGAGAGGGGCTTCTGGCCAAGTTATTTCAGAGAGCCCTTCTCTCTTATAGACTAAGGATATTTAAGGGTTTTGGAAAGTGGGGCTTGTCATAGGTTCAGAATGTTTCTATGTGAATGAAAGTTTATTGCAGGGTTGGACTGTCTGTGGTTGGAAGAGAGGCTATCTCAGGGTTGGTATGTTTCTGGTCAGAGAGGTTTATCTTTGGGTTTGGATGTTTCTGGTTATGCTGACATTAGCCATTAGGCTGATGCTTTGGGGCTGGATTTAGCTGGTTTTTAATCAAAGAGAATTTGGTGGTGTCTGTTCAAGATGGTGACGCTCCTGCTCCATAACACAGATCGTCCTAACTGATATAACAATGAAAAAGATTGAAATATTTGTAGGGGAATCACCAAAATGTGACCCAGAGGCACAAAGTGAGCACATGCTCTTGTAAAAATGATGCTGACAGACTTGCCCAACCACGGGGTTGCCACAAACTTTTAATTTGTAAAAAAAATATATATATATATAATATTATATATATAATATATATATCTGCAAGGTGCAAGGTGCAATAAAGTGAAGTATAAGACGTGGTATGCCAGTATGATCCTGGATTGAATGATTTAACTGTAAAAGAAATTATTTGGATAACTGGGGAAATTTGAATAGAGTCTGTGGATTAGGTGGTGGTATATGATGTTAGTTTTCTTATTCTGATGGTTATAGTATGCTTATGCTGTAGCATCTTTGTGAAAAATATACTCTAGCATATTCAACAGTGGAGGATAGCACACCTGCTGCTTACTGTACAAAAGTTTAGAAAAAGAACAAATTTTAGTATAAATGGTATAAATATAGCATATATCAAATAGATTTGAGAGAGAGAGAAAGAATGATACAGAAATGTGCTCAAATGCCTACAATCAGGAAATCTGGGTGAAAGATATATAGGATTTCTTTGTACTGTTCATGCAACTTCCTGCTATTTTTGAAATTATTTAAAGTAAAATAGTAAAACCAAAATAGACTATAGGATGGCACCTTAATTATATCCATGTGGTGAAATATTACATACATTCAAAAACCACATTTAGTAAATGACATCAGCAAATACGTTTTCTTAACAAATCAATATATAAAACTATATGTGTAATATGGCTTAACCTGTGAAAACATGTGCCTAAGGGAAAAAGACATAAAGAAAATATATGACATGTAAAGATGGAATTATCATCAAGTGGTGATAATTCTAGATGATCATGGGAAGTTCTTGGTGGTGGCTTTATTTTTATTTTGGATTTTTTCTTTTTTTTAATAAACGTCTCCAGGTGTCTGGCTCTTTTGAGAAGAACAAAATGTTATTCTACAAAATGAAACCAACAATGAGTAAACTGAAGGCTTGACTACAAGTGTTCTCTCCATGCTGGGGAGCATTTTATTGATGCCATCTGAAGCCTCAGAGTGGAAATCCTGTTTCACAAAATTCAAAGCTTCTGCTCTTACACCTGATTCCTTGGGAGACTCTTTTCTCCTACTTGTATTAACCAATTCAGCTGTGAGGAGCAAAGGAGCTGGGGACTCTGCCCTTAGCTGGGCTCTGAAGGTGCATATTTTAGCAATGGCTGAGAACTGAGTTAGTTAATCTTCAAAGAAGCTGCCTACCATCCCATTCAACAACATAAAAGCAATTTGTTTAGGGGAGAAAAGCCATTTCAACATGAAAATTGGTTTCACGACAATATGCCTGATAAAACGGCACATGAAGGAACCACTGGCCGGCCTCTCTCCCCTGGGTCCCCCCAGCCCCCACCCTTACCCTTTCTTTCGGAACTGTCACCATAATGGAAAAGGAAGTTCTCTCAATGGAAAAACATGCTGGAACACATTTTACCTCTGGAATAATGGACCAGGACTGCCCACGAGTTCTATGAAAAACAAAATATTTGGTCATTCTGCTCCTTCTACCTGAATGCGTTCTAAAGATTACAATGCCATCATCTAGAGTTCAACCTCAAAAATTCATCCTTGACTCCTCCCCTTCTTGTCGACGGTACCTCCAGCATCCGGAGTCATGTGTCAGAGACATCACGTCTAATCACACTTCCCTTCAGCTTCAAATTTCTCACTGGCTCCCATTCACTCATTCATTCACAAGCAGGTATAGGGCTGCTATTCCACACCAGGCCAGAGCCCATGGATATGGGGCAAGGTCAGATCCATCCCCTCTTTGATGTCCCAGGCTCTTCCAGGACTTGGCCATGTACACCTTCTTCTAAGCACCTCAGCCCCACGCCTACCGTCTTCTAAGCACTTCGGCCACGCCCACCCTCTTCTACCCCCCCCAGCCACGCCCACCCTCTTCTGCCCACCTCCATCGTGCCCACCCTGGGTCTTCTACCCACCTCAGCCACACCTACCCTCTTCTAAGCACCTCAGCCATGCCCACCCTCTTCTACTAACTTCAGCCACGCCCACCCTCTTCTACCCACCTCAGCCACGCCCACCCTCATCTAAGCACCTTGGCCACGACCACCCCTCAGCCATGCCCCCCCTCCTCTACCCACATCGGCCATGCCCTCTTCTAAGCACCTCAGTCAAGTCCACCCTCTTCTAAGCCTCTCAGCCACGCCCACCTTCTTCTAAGCACCTCGGCCACGCCCACCTCCTAAACACCTCAGCCACGCCCATCCTCTTCTAAGCACCTTGGCCACGTCCACCCTCTAGGCACCTCAGTGCTCTGCCCCTCCTTAACCCACCCTACAGAGCTGATGGCTGTATTTGGAGAAGGTCTTCACTTTCAGGACTATATACTATTTGCCACTTCCCTTCTCTCTCTTTGCAAATGACAAACACCTTTTTATTCTTTCAGATTTACCGAGTCAGGTCTCCTACTAAGCCCTCTTTAGGAAGAGGGAGAAGAGGCCCCTCTTCTCTGTAATCTCGTTGGAATATTTCACCACTTTTGGGGGAGGTCAGGAAAGCATGCTCAGAAGTGTTCTGTAATCTCAGCAATTTGAGAGGCTGAGGTGGGAGGATTGCTTCAGGCCAGGAGTTTGAAACCAGCTTGGGCAACAAAGCAAGAATTTAAAAATTAGCTGAGAGTGGTGCTGAACACCTGTAGTCCCAGCTACTAGGGAGACTGAGGCGGGAGGATCACTTGAGCCCAGGAGTTCAAGGCTGCAGTGAGTCATGACTGCACCACTGCACTCCAGCCTGGGTGACGGAGTGAGATCTAGTCTCAAAATAAGAAAGAAGAGAGAGGGGGAAGAAAAAGAGAAAGGGGGAAGGCAGGGAGGGAGGGAGGGAAGGGAGGGAAGGAAGGAAGGGAAGGAAGGGAAGGGAAGGAAGGGAAGGAAGAAAA
>NW_016811820.1:4676291-4738595 GCF_001698545.2 Rhinopithecus bieti
GGGAAGGGAGGGAAGGAAGGAAGGGAGGGAGGGAGGGAGGGACGGAGGGAGGGAGGAAGGAAGGAACCAGGACCAGAGTCCCACCTCCTTCTGCTGCTTTTGTGGACCTGCCCAGACAATTTCAGCACACGCAGCTCTACAGCAAGACCCACTCAGAGGAAATCAAAGGAAGACAAGGGCAGAAGCCCCTTTGGGGATTACACCCCAACCCTGGCAGGCAGGATGTGGCCAGTCTGGGACTATCTGGCATATGTCTGTTGAATGGCAGAATAAATGAATGAAGAAGGCAACCCTGGGTGGCTCTTGAGTGGTGTGAGCTGGTCCTGCACCCAGATACTGGGGTGGCCTTGGCAGGGCCCCGGAACCACATGGGTGTTTAAGACAACCTCCTATCGGAGCTCATCAGCTTCCAGGACAGGATAGAAAGTGTCACTGCCTCTCTCATGCACGGTCCCGGGGGAAAGCTGGCAAGTACATCAGAGCTGTGCCTGCCTGTCCAGCCCAGGGCACTGGGGCCTTGCCCTGCAGTCCTGTGGCAGCTGGTCCCCCACCTGGGAGGAGGAAGACAGCCCCATTCTGAATGTCTCTAAAAGAGAAGGTAGAAGATACTAGCCTCCCAGTGTGGACCATGGCAGACTCAGGCTATAGCAACTCTATGGGCTAAACATGAACTGCAGCTGTGTTGCCCCTCAACCCAAGGCCAAGGTCACTGGCTCCAGCCTCTCTGCCTCCTGGGAAGAGTAGCAACAATCATCCAATAGAAAAATTAATCTCACTGGATGCAGTAGCTCATGCCTGTAGTTTCAGCAAATTGGGAGGCTGAGGTGGGAGGATCGCTTGAGCCCAGGAGGTTGCAGTGAGCCATGACTGCACCACTGTACTCCAGCCTGATTGACAGGGCTTGATCTTGTCTTAAAAAAGAAGAAAAAAGAAAAAAAGTCCAGGCGCAGTGGCTCACACCTGTAATCCCAGCACTTTGGGAGGTTGAAGCAAGTGGATCACCTGAGGTCAGGAGTTCAAGACCAGCCCCAGCAACGTGGTGAAACCCAGTCTCTACTAAAAATACAAAAATTAGCAGGGCATGGTGGCACTTTGAGACCACTGTCCCTTCAGTTGGGCCTATGCAGGTGTCCCAAAACAACCTTTTGTGTCCGAGGGCTCAAGACTCTACCCTCAGATGATGCTAACATCACCATTTTTTTTTTCAAGATGGAGTTTTGCTCTTGTCGCCCAGGTTGGAGTGCAATGGTGCGATCTCAGCTCACTGCAATCTCCGTCTCCTGGGTTCAAGCGATTCTTCCACTTCAGCCTCCCGAGTAGTTTGGATTACAGGCACCCACCACCACTCCCAACTAAGTTTTGTATTTTTAGTAAAGATGGGGTTTCACCATGTTGGCCAGGCTGGTCTAGAATGCCTGACCTTGAGTGAGTCGCCTGCCTCAGCCTCGCAAATTGCTGGGATTACAGGCGTGAGCCACCATCCCTGGTCTATACATTCCTTCCAAACCCAAAGCTATGAAGAGATTTCATAGGTCTCTACCTCCCCTATGGGGAGACCAGGGTTCTCTGTGAAAACAAGACAAAACAGGATGTTCTGTTTATGCCAAGATGACTGTGGCTTCAAGGCTTTCACTCACATCTGCGCCCATTTCTGTTGCTGTCTGATTTCCCATGAGAGCCCCGGAGAGCCACGGTCTTCACACAGCTGGAGTTTGCATGGTGCAAGAGAGCAACACATGAAGGAGATCTTTCTAGGGCTACTTCAGTCCATTAGCATCTGGTGACTAGTGACAAGGTTTGATACAACTTATCTGCCAGGAAACACTGGTCTCAGCAGTCCAAAAGCCCTGCGATAGGAACAACACTGAGGAATCCATGGTTATGATCCTAGAAGCAGAAATTTGAGATGCTTCCCAGCCAAAGCTGTCATACATTGCCCTCCAGGAAAATTCGGGTCCTCAGACTTCAACTCCCAACTACCAGTCAAGAGAGAGGGACCAGAGAGGATTAGAGTTTTTCCTAGTTTTTCTTAGGTTCTAAACATGACAGGAAGCATTCCCCAGGCTACAGACTTGTTCCTCTAGGCTGTACAAAATCTGATTCAGGTCTTCCCAAGCTGGGAAAGGTTATCTGAGGTCACTCCATGGGGGAGAGCTATACGAAGAGTAAACAACTCCAAATAAGGCACTGTTTGTCCCCAGACTGTTCCTGGCCAGTTGGACAAATACACTCAAATACATAGCTGTTTTGTCAGTATCTGGGCTATGTCCCTTTCATGGCTGAGTATAAATCAAGACAACCACCAGAATAGGGTAGAACCTCAGTGTTCACACTGGGCTCCCCAGGCTACCAGAATCAAGCCACTTTCCCTATAAATCAGTCACAAATGGTGAATGGTAAGACTGGCACTTCTTGCTTAGAGACCCAAATTCTGTTCCAAGAAGAGTATTTAAGGATCTTCCTCTAACACCCCTGGGCTGCAGCAATCTCACCTGCCAGGGGACATTACAGCGAGACCACACCTAAGCGTGGGCTACTCCACCAACAAATATGCCCACTGTTCAATAGGAGAGATCCTGCCTCTCTCTGCCCTTGGGGAACCTCTAGGGTAGACGTGGTGGCAGGATCTTGGTCAGAAATTGTCTGCCTGCTGCCAGTCCTGGGTTTCTAGAAAGCTGTCAGCCAGCCAGGTGCATTGGCTCACTCCCGTAATCCCAGCACTTTGGTAGGTCGAGGTGGGAGGATTGCTTGAGGCAAGGAGTTCAAGTCCAGCCTGGGCAACATAATGAGACCTTGTCTCTACAAAATTAAAAAAAAAAAAAAGCCAAGGATGGTGGTATGTGCCTGTAGTCACAGCTACTCAGGAGGCTGAAGCAGGAGGATCGCTTGAGCCAAGGAGTTCAAGGCTGCAGCGAGCCATGATTTGCCACTGCACCCTAGTCTGGCCAACAGAGTGAGAACCTGTCTCTAAAAACATAAAAAGGAAAAGGAAAAGAGGGTTGTTAGAAAAACGCCCTCTCTGAGTAAGGGGAGGTCTGTACGGCACCCTGGCGTTTCACCCCAGGACGTCCACTGGGTAGTTTCTGCCACTGGGCATTTGAAGGATGCTTTGAAGCACTCTGCCTGGTATCAGCCTGGGAGCTGGTCCTGGCTAACCTGGGCTTTGGTGGTTAGAATGATTTTTCACAGTGTGCCCAACGCTCTTGACGTGAGACTTTCATGTTTCCAAGGCAGCCTGAACCACTAACAATTCGCATTCCGCTGCAGTGGAGTGGACACTGGCCCAGAGTAACTTCTCTGTGAACTGGACACTAGGAGGGAGGTCTCCAAGACTGGGTCCCACGATGAGGTGTCCCTGCAATGCTGTTGGAAGCATCCCTTTTACCAGGAAAGCCTCAGGCTAGATTACAGAAGGTTGGGGTTGGGAAAATAGAAAATGGCTTCAACTCCTAGAAAGACAAAACTCATGACCTAGGGCCACACAAACTGCTTCTTTTACTAAAGAGGGAAGTAAAATAAAAATTTTTAAAAAATGAGGGCATACTACAGGATTGTTGACACCTTGTCCAGCACCATGCAAAATGCCTTGGCCAAGGCTAACTTGAACTTGAACTTAACTCTCAAAGCTCACCATCTACATGTCTGATGACTGGCCCAGAAGAATTCATTTGCCATCAGTGAAGTATTGGCTAAACACGCTTGATGAAAAATCCTCAAATATCCCGAATTAGCCTCTGAAGCTCTGGATTATAGAAGCAGAAGATAAACTCATATGGGTACTGTCTTGAGGATACCAGTGTGCTAGCAATGTCTCTACACACCACTCTTGTTTGCAAAGAGCACTGAACTCCCGAGATGTAAATGGCCTGAGAAACCTTTACCCCCTTTTGCCCTGATATAACCACAGAGGGCCTCTGTTATAGACTGATTGTGTCCCCCTCTACTAAAACTCAAGATGTTGAAGTCCTAACCTTCAGGTAGGGCTTTTAATGAGGTTATGGGGTTAACTAAGTCATAGGGTAAGGCTTAATCCAGTAAGGCTGGGGTCCTTATAAGAAGAGGAAGAGAGCCAGGCCCAGTGTCTTACGCCTGTAATCCCAATGCTTTGGGAGGCTGAGGAGAGAGGAGGATTACTTGAGCCCAGGAGTTTGAGACCAACTCAACATAATGAGGGCAACATAATGAGATCCTGTCTCTACAATTTTTTTTTTAATTAGCTGGTGGTGTGTGCTTTTAGTCCCAGCTACTTGGGAGGCTGAGGTGGGAGGACTGCTTGAGCCCAGGAGTTGGAGGCTGCAGTGAGCTATGATCGCACCACTCCACTCCAGTGTGGACAACAGGACATGATCATGTCTCTAAAGAAAATAATGATAATTAATTAATTTTTAAAAAGAAAAGGAAGAAACACCAGGGTTCTCACTCTCTCTGCGCATTCCCAGAGGGAAGGACATTTGAGGGCACAGTGAGAAATTGACCATCTGCAAGCCAGAAAGAGAGGCTTCACCAGAAACCAATCTTGCAACACCTTGGACTTCCAGCCTCCAGAACAGTTAGAAAATAAGTGTTGTTTAACGAGGTCAGGAGATCGAGACCATCCTGGCTAACACGGTGAAACACCATCTCTACTAAAAATACAAAAAATTAGCCGGGCGTGGTGGCGGGCGCCTGTTGTCCCAGCTACTTGGGAGGCTGAGGAAGGAGAATGGCATGAACCTGGGAGGCAGAGGTTGCAGTGAGCCGAGATCGTGCCACTACACTCCAGCCTGGGCGACAGAGTGAGACTCTGCCTTAAACAAAGAAAAAAAAGAAAAAGAAAATGTGTGTTGTTTAAGCCACCTATTCTGTGATACTTCATTATGGCAGCCTGAGCAGATGAACAGAGCTTCATCTGGGGTTCAAAAAGTGAGTGATCCCATTTGGCCAGAGACCCTTTGTACTAGGGAGGGCTGTAATGCCAACCTAGGGGCAATATATTAGTTTCCCATTTCTGCTGTAACAAATTACCCTAACTCTATGGCTTAAAACCACACAAATTTATTAACCTATAGCTCTGGATGTCAGAGGTCCAAAGTGAGTCTTATGGGGCTAAAATCAAAGTGGTAGCCGGGATGGTTCCCTCTGGAAGCTCAGCAAATAATCCATTCCTTGCCTCTTCCAGCTTCCAGACACCAACCACGGCTCCCTCCTCCACCTTCAATGCCAGCTGAATAGCATTTTCTCCTCTCTCTAACCTCCTGCCTTGCTCTTGCAAGGACCCTTGTGGTTACATTAACCCACTCAGATGCTCCAGGAGAATCTCTTAATCACATCTGCAAAGTCCCTTTTGCCATATAAGGTAACATATTCAGAGGTTCCAAGGTTAGGACATGAACATCTTTGCAGAGGCCATCATTCAGCTAACACAGGCAACTAGTGGTCCAAAATCACCCACTGAGATTCTCCAGAAGAGGACAAACCAAGGAGAACCTGGAAGGCCATCGGGGTCCAGCAATGGGCTTCCACGTTTAAGCAAAAAGAATGTCATGGGCTTACCAAATAATGGAAGATTGTTTTCCTAAGGAAACCAAGGAACAGAAGGATTACAGGCAAAACTGCATGGATAGGACAGGATCAGCTGCTCAGAGAGGACCCCTGAATACAGAATGCTGGGAAGAGCCCCCTGTATCTTCAGATCATGATGCAAAGAGGCACTCTCCAGCAGCATCTTCCCAAATGTGGACAGCCTGATGGCGAGTAGGCAGTTAGGCCCACAACACTAGGACGCAAGCCATAAAGCTTGGCTAATGCTCACACTAACTGGCCTGGAGGCAAGACTCCATCACTGTCTCTGTGCCTGGAAGCCAGCACAGAGCCATCCCTCGGGTAAGGGCCCCATGAGTCCCCATGTCACCATTGTAGCGACCTACAGGCAGAGCTTGGTGCAGCTCAAGTTGGGCATCCCAACACATTGGGCCATGCTCACCACCATCCAGACATAAGTGCCCTACTGGGACAAAGTGTTCTGTTTGTATCATGATCTCCTCACTCTGAGGGATGGACCTCCCGTGGTGGAAGTGCTCTGGGGGACAGAGATGCAGAAGCCACCAGCTCCTTCTTTTTTTTTTTTTTGAGACGGAGTCTTGTTCTGTCGCCCAGGCTGGAGTGCAGTGGCCGGATCTCAGCTCACTGCAAGCTCCGCCTCCCAGGTTCACGCCATTCTCCTGCCTCAGCCTCCCGAGTAGCTGGGACTACAGGTGCCCGCCACCGTGCCCGGCTAGTTTTTTGTATTTTTTAGTAGAGACGGGGTTTCACCGTGTTAGCCAGGATGGTCTTGATCTCCTGACCTCGTGATCCGCCCGTCTCGGCCTCCCAAAGTGCTGGGATTACAGGCTTGAGCCACCGCGCCCGGCCACCACCAGTTCCTTCTAAGCTGCTTCAGGATGATGGGGCTGAACATCACAATCCCACCTGCAAAAACCTCAGAGGCACAGACTTCAAATCACAAAGCACTTCATGCACTTGTAAGTCTCTGTGAGTGGTGATGCTGGGTGTTGAGGGGACGCCAAGATTATTACCAAGATATAACCTCTGCCTACAGAGAGCTGTGATCACCATGGATGAGACAGATGTTCATGAAATGACACAAACACCAGTCAAATTGATGGAAGTATAAAACAATGTACTGATTTATTAACAAATACCAGCAGAATGTACAAACAAATTGGTTGAGCCCATCTGTCCTAGTGGGAGATCTTGATTGATGACATTGGAACTACTAGTCAGAGCTCATTCATTCATTCATTCATTCACCTATCTGGCAAATATTTGTTGAATGTGTTGCATGCCAAGTACTGCACACAACAAAGATATGCAAAGATGAAGAAGACATGGTCCATGTCCTCAAAAACTCCTGATCTAGGAAGACAGACAAGTACCTTAAAATACGTTGGCTGGGTGCAGCGGCTCACACCTGTAATCCCAGCACTTTAAGAGGCCAAGACAGGAGGAGCACTTGAACCCAAGAGTTTGAGACCAACCTGTGCTATGGGAGGACTCAGGGGCTTCTAACAATGCCTAGTGAGAGAAAGGTCTGGAAAGTTTCCCAAAGAAGGTGACATTTCCACTGAAATGTGCTTCCAGGAAAGGACTTAATCACGTAAAGTGAGAAACGAAAAGTTTTAGGCAGACAGAGGAGAAAAAAAACACAGGGTATTTTTGAAAAACTCAAGAAAGTTCCAGAAAACTGGAGAAGACAGGAAGAAGGATAAGTGGAAATGGAGGGACAGACAATTTCAATTGGCTTTCCAATTTCCAGAAGATATAAATTCACCTCAGGGGCAAAGGAAACTATTTGAAAGTTTGTTGGTTTGTTTTTGAAAGAGTTTCGCTCTTGTTACCCAGGCTGGAGTGCAGTGGTATGATCTCAGTTCACTGCAACCTCTGCCTCCCCTGTTCAAGAGATTCTCCTGCCTCAGCCTCCAGAGCACCTGGGATTACAGGCACCCGCCACCATGCCCGGCTAATTTTTTGTATTTTTAGTAGAGACAGGGTTTCACAATGTTGGCCAGGCTGGTCTCGAACTCCTGACCTTAGATGATCCACCCACCTCGGCCTCCCAAAGTGCCAGGATTACAGGTGTGAGCCACTGCCCCCAGCCCATTTGAAGGTTTTAAGAGAGGATTCACAGAATCAGATTTACATTTCACTCATTCGGCCAGCCAAGACATATTTAGTAAGTACCTTTGATGTGAGAGGCCCTGCTCTAGGGGATAAAAGCAGGAACAGAACAGACAAGGTCTCTTCCTTCGTGTAGTTTACATTATCGTAAGAGATGCTGACAATAAACAACTAAGCACATAAATTAATAAGATAATTAAACACTTTGAAAACATCCCCCTGGCAGCAGCAATGCGGGGAGAATGGATTGAAAGGAAGCAAGACTAGAAACAAGGAGAAAGAGTAGGAGGCCCTGGGCCATAGTCCAGGCAGGAAATGAGGTGGCATGAGGCAGATCATATTGAAAACCTCCTCCAAAATATTCCTTCCCCACTCCACCTCTCCAGCCCAACCTTCATCCTGGCCAGCAGAACCTGCTTCCCATACCAACAGCTGAAAATGCCAGAGACTCACTTTCACAGCCTTGTTTAGCTACAGCCTAAACCAGCGACCCAATCATGGCCACTGAGACCTGAGAGTAAGGCTACAGAGGGGCCTCGTGGGTAGGTTTCCCTTCCCCGTAAAGAGTGACACAGCAAGATGCGTCCCTCTTCTTTGCTCGATGTGTTTGTATCTGCAAGTTGTGCTGAGAACTGTTGCAGGCATCTTGTGACTCTAAGGACTGAGGCATTAAGGGTAGCGGAGTGAGTAGTTTGAAAGTACCTGAGTCTTGATGCCATTCTTGACTCACTGAATCAGCCCTGTAGCTGCCCTATCTCTTACCTCTTATTACGTGAGATTTATTTATGTATTTATTTTATTTATTTATTTTTGAGATGGAGCGTTACTCTGTTGCCCAGGCTCAAGTGCAATAGTGCAATCTCAGCTCACCACAACCTCCGCTTCCCGGGCTCAAGCAATTCTCCTGCCTCAGCCTCCTGAGTAGCTGGGATTACAGGTATGAGCCACCATGTCCGGCTAATTTTCGTATTTTTAGTAGAGATGGGGTTTCTCCATGTCGGCCAGGCTTGTCTCGAACTCCTGACCTCAGATTTCTACCCACCTCAGCCTCCCAGAGTGCTGGGATTACATGCATGAGCCACTGAGCCTGGCTGTTACTATGTGAGATTTTTAAAGAAAGAAACAAACAGCCTCTCACTGATGAAGCCACTTTTGGTTTAGTATTCTGTTTATTGCAATCAAAAATGGCTTCAGTGATATGCTGTACAATGCTAGGACACTTGTGATAGAGATTTAAAGAACTAGAGCCTGGGCAATATAGCAAGACCCCATCTCAAAAACATTTTTAAAAAATTAGCCAGGCATGTGGTACGTGCCTGCAGTCCAGCTACTTGGGAGGCTGAGGCAGGGAGGATCACTTGAACCCGGAAGGCTGAGGCTGCAGAGAACTATGACCACGCCACTGTATTCCAGCCTGGGCAACAGAATGAGACCCTGTCTCTGAAATAAAATAACATAGCCAGGCATAGTGGCTTATGCTTGTAATCCCAGCATTTTGGGAGGTCAAGGCAGGTAGATCACCTGAGGTCAGGGGTTCGAGAACAACCTGGCCAACATGGTGAAATCCCGCCTTTACTAAAAATACAAAAATTAGCTGGACATGGTGGTGGGCACCTGTGATCCCAGTTACTAGGGAGGCTGAGGCAGGAGGACGGCTTGAATCTGGGAGGTAAACGTTGCAGAGAACCAAGATCACACCACCGCACTCCAGCCTGGGTGGCAGAGTGAGACTTCATTTTTTAAAAATAAAATAAAAAGTGGGTAGGTGCAAAAAATATTTAGAAAAAAGAATTGACAGAGTGGAGTGATTGTCACTGAAGGTGAAAGAAATAGATATCTCTGAAGTCTGTGACCAGCAGCCCAACAGATAGACCATTTATCACTGTGACACGGAACACAGAAAGAAGAGCAGATGTGGACAACTTGGAGGTTCCCTTGCGACTTCCAAAGTGAAAGCAGGTGAAAACAGACAGAAAGGCAAGGGCTGGTCTGGGCAACCAACCCAAACAAGTCCAACTGGCATTCCCCTATCCCGTGGGTCTGCACACTAAGTTACGTGGTAACACAGAGAATAACATGGTTATTTTACTGAGATGCTAAGGAGAGATCAGGTCACCATAAAATATGACTCCCTGATGAGTTCTCATGATGGCCACAGGAAGGAAGAGACATCTGTCACAATCATCAGCATTAAAAAACACTTTATTTATTTTCTTTTAAGTTTTTTGTTTGTTTGTTTGTTTTTACAGAGTCTTGCTCTGCCCAGGCTGGAATGCAGTGGTACGATCTGGTGCCGCTGCAACCTCCGCCTCCTGAGTTCAAGCGATTGTCCTGCCTCAGCCTCCTGAGTAACTGGGATTACAGGCACGCACCACCATGCCCAGCTAACTTTTGTATTTTTAGTAGAGACGGGGTTTCACCATGTTGGCCAGGCTGGTCTCAAACTCTTGACCTCTAGTGATCTGCCTACCTCGACCCCTCAAAGTGCTGGGATTACAGGCATGAGCCACCATGACTAGCCAGAACACTTTATTTTTATGCAACACTAGAGTAAGCCTCTGATGCTTAGTAGTTGCACAACATGGACATTTGTGGATCCATTTTAACCCTGATAAATGACAGTGGGTTCATGAATTCAAAGTTCTGCTCTAATAAGGAGCTACTTATTATCTCAGCTTATTTTAGAATCTCAGCTCCCTCCAGCCTGAGATTCTGAGGCCTGGGAGGGGCACGCTACTGATGGCAAGACCCTGCATGGAGAAAGGTAACCAGCACCATGGCTGCTGCAGCACTGTCCCCAAGCTAGCCCTGCAACCATTCCCAACATCTTCCTTCCATACTTGATAGAAAGCTAGGAGAAGTCGAATACTCGCTTCCCGGCCTCCTTTGTTTGAAGGGATAACTCAATCTTGGTCAATGAAACCTAACCAAGTTAAACAGAAGCTGGCAGGGAGCTTCTGGGATACCTTGTGCTTTTCTGATGAAAAGGGCAGACAGAGCTGGGTCCCTCCATGTCCTTTCTCCCTCCCCTTTCTACAGAGTCAGGTCACCATGGCAGGAGCTTCAAAAGCCATTTTGTGACCATGAGGAGAAAAGCAAACTAACTCAATAAATAAAAGATGACATAAGGAGGATTCCCTGCCTTCACTTGGGAAATCTCAAGGGAACCTCCAAATTGTCCACATCTGTCCTTCTTTCTGTATTCCCTGACACAGTGATTACTGGTCTACCTGTTGAGTTGGTTGTCAGGGACTTTAGAAATACCTATCTCTTTCACCTTCAGTGATAATCACCCAGTCCTGTCAATTCTCCTTTCTAAAGAAGAATAAGGTGGAGAAGGATGGAAATAGGTCTAAATGGTGTCATGAATCAGCTGAATCCAAGGCAGTGACTTTCTCCTCAGATTTCTCATATAAAACAATGACAAACAAAAAATTCTATTTGCTTAAGGCACTCGATTTGTTTACTTACAGCTAAATATATCCTAAATTATCTAGAATTTGGTACCTAAAATGGTGGCTGGAGGCAACAGACCCTGAAATGTGGACCTCTCTGCCTAAAGGAGGTAGAATGCTGGGCAAAGAAGACTCAACTATTCTGAGTTAGAAAGTTTGCGGTTCTTGTACCGCATGTTCTCACTTGTAAGTGGGAGCCAAATAATGAGAACACAGGGACCCATGGAGGGGAGCAACACACACTGGGGCCTGTAGGGGGCAGTGGCAGGTGGGAAGAGGGAGAGCATCAGGAAGAATAGCCGATGGATGCTGGGCTTAATATCTAGGTGCAGCAAACCACCATAACACACACTCACCTATGCAACAAACCTGCATATCCTGCACATGTAGCCCAGAGCTTAAAACAAAACTTGAAGAGAAAAAAAAGTTGGTGATTCTTGTAATGTCATGGAGACAAATCTAGGAACTGGAATGATATGATATTATATATATATTTTATATAACATATTAGGATTTTGGTATACGTCAGTTCCTTCTAGAAGTTTTCAACAACATTCTATAAGACAGAAACAAACTTAGACTCGAGGTAACTGATGTTATAGCAGAGAAAGAATAAATTACGTCTTTGCTACTAGAGGCTCTCTCTGCCTTCCACTTGGAAACAAAATTCACTGAGAGTCACATAATCTATTACCTTGAGCCTTAAGAGCCAATTTCTGTGCCCTAAGTTAAATATATAAAAACAGTTGGCAGAAAGTATTGGTTTCAGTAAGGGCAGAGTAGCTTTTATCATACTAATCCTCCCACAGATAACAGCAATAAATTCTAAACAAAATATGGAAAATAAATATTTGAAGGCATAGGATGGTGGCCAAAAGCAGATAGAAAGTGAAGGGGATCAGAATCTTCGGAGTTTAAAAAAAAGAGGATATATGGGCCAGGCATGGTGGCTCACGGCTGTGGTCCTGGCACTTTGGGAGGCCAAGGTGGGCAGATCACTTGAGGACAGGAGTTCGAGATCTGCCTGGGCAACATGGTGAAATCCCGTCTCTACTAAAAATACAAAAAAAAAAAAAAAAAATTAGCCAGTCATGATGGTGCATGCCTGTAATACCAGCTACTCAGAAGGCTGAGGTAAGAGAATCACTTGAGGCTGGGAGGCAGAGATTGATTGCAGTGAGCCAAGAACATGCCACTATATACCACCTTGGGCAACAGAACAAGACTCTGTCTCAAAACAAAAAACAAACAAACAAATAAACAAAGAGGATACATACATGTTTATATGGCTTTTCTTCTGAAGGTACTCCTCTGTCTGTGTGAGTCATGAGGTGGTTCGAACTTAAGGATAACTTAAAGTCTTAATGAATCAAGGTGTCAGATACAAAGTTTGGGGCTGCCAGAAGAGTTAAAAATAGAAAGGAAATATTCCAGAAAGGAGAGAGCTGCACAGGGCAAAGTCCTTCAAATCCACAGCTGACCTCTGAACTGCTCAGGCACAGGAGCACAAAACGACAGAATTGCCAGAATGCTGAAAGTGCTGAGCAGAGATTTCAGCTGCCGCCCTCCATAGAGGCTGGAGAGACAGAGTATGGAGTTCAAATCTTGTCAAATTACAGAGATTGGTAAGATGTTTGAAATTTCCATTGAAACTAGAAGGGCTAGTCCCTTGAAATTAAAACTAAGTCCCAAAACTGAGGGGTTCATCCAGGAATCAAGGACAAATTTGAAAAATGCCATAAAAGAGCTTAAAAACAAATTTCTATAAAGTCAAGGTGATTGGACAATAATTTAACTGCTTTTGAGAATAAAACATTATTCAAGAAAAGAGCATAATTAAGATTCTTTACAAGGCATTATGCACAATACACTACAACAAAAAAATTTATTGGAGATAAAAAAAAAAAAACAGAAAAACATGTCACATAGTGGAAAACACAGTCAATAGAAACAGACCCCAAGATAACTCAATATTGAAACTGTCAGATAAGTACTTTAAAAGAGCAATTAAAATGAAGTTCAAAGACTCAGGAAAATATGTCCTAGTGAGTGACTAGATGGAGAACCTCTGCCAGGAAACAAAAACTATTACAATGAACTGAATAGAAATTCTAGAACTAAACAGTATGATATCAGTAATACAAAGTTCACTGGATGGGCTTAACAGAAGATTAGATATGGCAGAAGAATCAATGAATTTGAAGACAGATCAATAGAAATAATCCAATCTGAAGAACAGAAAGAAAAAGATACAGAAAAATACTGTTGGAGATTCAGTGACCTGTGAAACGATGAGAGATTTAACATATCTGTAATGAAAATCCAAAAGGTGAGACAACATAAAAGAAGAAATATTTGAATATATAACAAGTGAAGATTTCCCAGGCTTCCTGATGAATCCATGATCAGACTACCACAAACAAAGGTAAAAAGAAGAAGAAAGAAGGAAAAAAATGTAAAGAAAGGAGATAAAAGATCAAGAAAGAAGAAACCTATACACATCAAAGATAGAGAAAAAATGGGGTAGGAAGGGCTTCTAATTCAACATGACTGGTATCCTTTTAAGAAGATGGCCATATAGACTGGGCGCAGTGGCTCACTCCTGCAATCCCAGCACTTAGTGAGGCCGAGTCGGGCAGGTCACCCGAGGTGAGGAGTTCGAAACCAGCTTGGCCTACATGGCAAAACCTCATCTCTACTAAAAATACAAAAATTAGCCGGGCATGGTGACACATGCCTATAATCCTAGCCACTCTGGAGGCTGAGACAGGAGAATCACTTGAACCTGGGAGAATCACTTGAACCAAGATCGCGCCATTGCACTCCAGCCAGAGTGACAAGAGCTAAACTCCATCTCAAAATATAAAAGTAAAAAAAAGAAGATGGCCATATGAAGACAGAGACACTTAGGAAGAATGCCATGTGATAATAAGGGCAGAAATCAGAATTATACTTTCATAGGCCAATGAGTGGCAAAGATTGCTGAAAACCACTAGAAGATAGAAAGAGGCAAGAAAGGGTTCTCTCTACAGGTGTCAGAGGGACCACAGCCCAGCTGACACCTTCATTTCGAACATCCATCCTTCAGAACTGTGAGGAAATAAATTAACACTGTTTTAAGCCACTCAGTTCATAGTACACTTTGTGATGGCAGCCCAGAACCATGGTTACATGAGTAACATGGTTACATTTTTTGTTTATTTGTTTCAGAGATAGGGTCTCCCTCTGTCACCCAGGCTGGAGGGCAGTGGCATGATCATAGTTCACTGTAACCTTGAATTTCTCCTCCCACCTCAGCCTCCTAACTAGCTAGGAATACAGGTGCATACCACCACACTTCGCTAATTTTTTAATTTGGGGTTTATTTAGGGTTTTTGTTTGTTTTTTTGTAGAGACAGGGTCTCGCTATGTTGCCCAAAACTGACCTCAGACTCCTGGCGTCAAGGGATTCTCCTGCCTCAGTCTTCCAAAGTCCTGGGATTACAGGCATAGGCCACTGCACTCAGCCAAGTATATACTTTTAAGTGGTTGAATAGGCATATACATTTACCAAATTCACCAAATTGTGTATCAAAGCCCTATGCATTTCACTGTTTCTAAATTGTAAATTTTATAGTGTAAACAAGGAAGCAGGTGTTTTACCAAGATATAAGATTAAAGACCCTGGTAGCAAAGAACAAGTTCAGCATGGCATCTGCCCACCAGAACCCAGAACCTACTGTTTCAAATTTCTTCAAGGCAACTGCCCATACATTTAGGTGTAAGAAGGATGGCAGAAACTAGAAGCGGCAGCCAGGCGTGGTGACTTGCTTCTGTAATCTCAGCACTTTGAGAGGCCGAGGCAGGCAGATCACTTGATGTCACAAGTTTGAGACCAGCCTGGCCAACATGGTGAAACTGCGTTCCTACTAAAAATACAATAAATTAGCCAGGCATGGTGGCACACACCTCTAATCCCAGCACCCTAGCTACTCAGGAGGCTGAGACAGAAGAATTGCTTAAACCCAGGAGGCAGAGGATGCAGCATGTCGAGATCATGCCACTGCACTCCAGTCTGGCCAACAGAGTCAAACTCTGTCTCCAACAAAAAAAAAAAAAAAAAAAAAAAAAAAAAAAAAAAAAAAAAAAAAAAAAAAAAAGAAACCAAAATGGGAAGGGAAAAGAATTATCAAATTTTAAAAATGGAGCCTAAATAATATCTTCATCCATGGTAGTAGCATTTAAAATTGTGTGTGTAATGCCAGGTAGCCAGGTTAAACAACTTATATGCATTGCATTGCATTTTATCAGTTTAGATGGAAACCCTTGAACCATGATGTTGCCAAGAAACTGCACCAGTAGGCACGTCAGGATCAACCAAGTATGTGGAGCTGCTACCCAAATTGTGTAATAGACCTGGTGGCTGACCCAGCAATTTTCCGAACCTCCTTCTCCTTTCTCATGCTTTGCTGCAGAGGCTAGAAAACTAAACATTCACTGTTCCAGCCTCACTTGCAGTGAGCACTGGCCATATATTACAGTCCTGGCGAATAAAAACATTAGAATAAAGGTTATATTTTCAGACAAAGAGCATCTCAGGAGGTGAAGGTCTTTTTCCCTGGTCTTTTCTTTGATGCCTGAGATGCTTGTGTGATGCCTAGATGCAAGGAAGCCCTCCTGACACCATGAAACCAATAAACATGAGGACCAAAATCCACAGCTATCTGTGGTAGCGCAGAAAGCTGGAAAGAGCCTGAATACTTGAGGGTATCAATGTATTGCTGTGTCTGCCATGACCTGCCCACCTTCAGGTTTCCATTTTGTTATTTCTATGTTTTGAGACAGGTTCTCACTGTTATCCAAGTTGGAGTACAGTGGCATGATCAAAGCTTACTGCAGCCTCTAACTCCTAGACGCAAGCAATCCTCCTACTTCAGCCTCTGGAGTATCTGGGACTACAAGTATGAGCCACTGTTCCTATCGTGGTCTTGCCGTGTCTTGCAACAGTGTTTCCCAGGCTGGTCTTGAACTCCTGGTCTCCTATGAGCCACCATGCCTGTTACAGTCTTGCACATGTCTTGCAACGGTGTTGCCCAGGTTGGTCTTGAACTCCTGGTCTCAAGTGATCCTTCCACCTTAGCCCCCCAAAGTGCTGGGATCACAGGCATGGGCCAACACACCCAGGTGAAATTTCTTAAGTAAGCAATCATTACTTAAGTGTCTTTGTGACAACCATATTTCTATTACTTGCTACAAAATGCATTCCTAATTGATAAAACTAACAACTATATCCCTCCTACCTAAGAGTCCTAACAAACAAGAGCAAAAGATGGGAAACAGAGTGGAGTGGCAAACAGATTATGTAAATGTGCGAAGCATTCTTCAAAGGCTGTGAATGGATGAGAGTTTACTTGTTGGCTACCTCTAGCATCAAAATACCAAGGTAGGCCAGGTGTGGTGGTGGCTCACGCCAGTAATCCCAGCACTTTGGGAGGCCGAGGTGAGTGGATCATTTGACCCCAGGAGTTCAAGACCAGCTTGGGCAATATGGTGAAACCCCATCTCTACTACAAATACAAAAATTAACCTGGCGTGGTGGTGGCATACACCTGTAGCCTCAGCTTTGGAAACTGAGGAATTAGAATTGCTTGAACTGGGAAGGTGAAGGTTGCAGTGAGCCTAGATCATGCCACTGTACTCCAGCCTGGGTGACAGAGCAAGACCCTATCTCAAAGAAAAAAAAAAAAAAAGAAAAGACCAAGGTAAAAATAAAGCAGTTAATAATAAAAGAAGGAAAAGAAGTAAAATAAGAATTGTTAACATTTATTGATGGCTTTCTAGGTTCTAAGTAATTGACATGCATTGTGTTATTAATTCAGATGGAAACCCTTGGACCACGATGCTGCCAAGAAACAACAGCAGCAGGCATGCTGGGTCAACCACATATGTGGGGCTGCTACCCAGTTGTGTAATGCAAAAACAGTAGTAGACTGAGAATCAGTAGACTAACATTCTACTTTCTTTTTTGTTCGTTTTTTTTTGTTTGTTTGTTTGTTTGTTTTTTTTTTTTTTTTTTTTTTTTTTTTTTTTTTTTTTTTTTTTTTTTTTTTTTGAGACAGAGTCTTTCTGTGTCGCTCAGCTTGGAATACAGTGGTGCGATCTTGGCTCACTGCAAGCTCTGCCTCCCAGGTTCAAGCAATTATCCTGCCTCAGCCTCCCCAGTAGCTGGGACCACAGGGGCCCGCCACCATGTTTTGTTTGTTTGTTTGTCTTGTTTTGTTTTTTTCTTGAGACGGAGTCTCGCTCTGTCGCCCAGGCTGGAGTGCAATGGCACCATCTCATCTCACTGCAACCTCCACCTCCCAGTTCAAAGGATTCTCCTGCCTCAGCCTCCTAAGTAACTGGGATTACAGGCATGCACCACCACGCCCAGCTAATTTTTTGTATTTTTAGTAGAGACAGGGGTTCACCATGTTGGCCAGGCTGGTCCTGAACTCCTGACCTCAAGTGATCCACCCTCCTCAGCCTCCCAGTGTGCTGGGATTACAGGNTTTTGAGACAGAGTCTTTCTGTGTCGCTCAGCTTGGAATACAGTGGTGCGATCTTGGCTCACTGCAAGCTCTGCCTCCCAGGTTCAAGCAATTATCCTGCCTCAGCCTCCCCAGTAGCTGGGACCACAGGGGCCCGCCACCATGTTTTGTTTGTTTGTTTGTCTTGTTTTGTTTTTTTCTTGAGACGGAGTCTCGCTCTGTCGCCCAGGCTGGAGTGCAATGGCACCATCTCATCTCACTGCAACCTCCACCTCCCAGTTCAAAGGATTCTCCTGCCTCAGCCTCCTAAGTAACTGGGATTACAGGCATGCACCACCACGCCCAGCTAATTTTTTGTATTTTAGTAGAGACAGGGGTTCACCATGTTGGCCAGGCTGGTCCTGAACTCCTGACCTCAAGTGATCCACCCTCCTCAGCCTCCCAGTGTGCTGGGATTACAGGCATGAGCCACCGTGCCTGGCTGGATCCTAGTTTTCACACTGCTAGTCACATGCTCTGTGAATTTGAAGAATCATTTAATATCTCTGAGATGGTTTTTCTTCCCTTAAAGGCAGACGTTGGAGAAAATTATTTGTAGGGTGCACTTGACATCGAACATCCTAATTTCCAAACTATTTAGTTTGGCTGAAGTAATTTGGCTGGATTTGTAACAATTCATGGAATATTTATGAAACATCACAGTCATGTCAAGAGAGCGACAGCAATTGTTTATCCCAAGCTCCAAAGACTTGGCGGAAATAGTCAAAGCAGGATACAGAAGATAGAATTCTGTTAATAAAGATAACTTCCTAAGCACTCTCAACAAGCTTATACAGTAGCTGTGAACTTAACAAAGGAATTATTGCCTGGGCAAGATGTGAATTGTTGTCAAATTTATGCAATCTATGTTAATGGCCAGAAACTATGTTTAACTGATTCAGGGATACAGTGATGGCTTGTTTTGGGTTTTCTCTAATAGCAAAATTTCCCTTCAAAATTATTTCTCCCCTGAAGCTAGCATTAAAATTCATTTACATTTTCTCAACACATACTTATTTCTGCAAAGAAGCAAAAAAAATACATAAAATAAACAACTTGGGAAGAGGATCTTAGTTTGAAATATTCACATAGACAATTCAAAGATCTATAATCTGTAGGGTGGAGAATCAAACGTTGATTATTTGTGAACTAGACTGTGAATAAATTTTTTAAAAGTTATTCAAGACGCAGAAAATTGCATGGATACATATTTATGTTTGGCATCAGTAGTAAAATTATATTTTCTAATGAATCTACAGCTCAGGGCTTTAAAATGTAGATCTTTTAAAATGCACCAAGCAAAGTTCCAAGCATTACAAGAAACATTTTATTTATAATGTTTGTGTGAAGCTAGACATGGCATCCATCTGTCTCTTCCAATATATTTTCACAACTGGATTTATAGACTGCAACTAAAAAAGTAAAAGAGACAGTGTTCTGACTCCTGTGAAGTCTAATTCAGTCTATTATCATAATTTTATTTGTTATAAGCTGTCAATACAATATGCCACACTACCCTTCCTCTTCCAGTTTCATGGCAGTAAGTTTTGTGTCCCCTTTCTGAGAAATACTTCAAGGATGTCTGCTTATTCTTTTCTTCTTCTTCTTCTTTTTTTTTTTTTTTTTTTTTTTTTGAGACGGAGTTTCACTCTTGTCGCCCAGGCTGGAGTGCAGTGACGACATTGCAGCCCACAGCAACCTCTGCCTCCCAGGTTCAAGCGATTCTCCTGCCTCAGCCTCCCGAGTAGCTGGGATTATAGATGCCCCCCACCACGCCCAGCTAATTTTTGTATTTTTAGTACAGACGGGATTTTACCATGTTGACCAGGCTGGTCTGGAACTCCTGACCTCAGCTGATCTGCCCGCCTTGGCCTTCCAAAGTGCTGGGACTTCAGGTATAAGCCACCACACCTAGCCCTATTTATTTCTTTATCGCCTTCTTCTCTATTTATGCATACTTGATGTGGCAGGAGATAAATAAGTATTGAATGAAGGCCCAGAACTCTCATTGCACCATATGAAAAGAACTTAAAAGAGGAAAAAAAAATGCTCCAAAAAAGTAAAATTTTCATGCACTCTCCTTGGCCCTCACTTGTCTCTTGTTTTATCTGTTTGCTTTGTTAGTTTTTATGGTTTTGTTTTTGGTTTGGAGACAGTCTCACTCTGTCACACAGGCTGGAGTACAGTGGTGTGATCACACCTCACTGCAACCTCGAGCTCCTGGGCTCAAGTGATTCTCCTGTCTCAGCTTCCCAAGTAGCTAGGACTACAGGTGCATGCCACCACACCCAGCTCATCTCTTATTTTTTCTTTTTTTTTAGATACAGAGTCTTTCTATGTTGCCCAGGCTGGTCTTGAACTCCTAACTTCAGGTGATTTTTTTGCCTCAGCCTCTCAAAGTGCTGGGGTTACAGGCTTGAGCCACCACACAGCCTTGCCTCTTGCTTATGTCCTCATTCTCCCTCTAATTCTTTAATTTTTATTGTTATTTTCTTTTTCTTTTTTCTTTTTCTTTTTTCCCAAGACAAAGTCTCGCTGTGTCACCCAGGCTGGAGTACAATGGCACGATCTCAGTTCACTGCAACTTCCACCTATCGGGTTCAAGCAATTCTCTCTGCCTCAGCCTCCCTAGTAGCTAGGATTATAGGTGCCCAGCACCATACCCAGCTAGTTTTTGTATTTTTTTTACTAGAGACAGGGTTTTGCCATGTTGGCCAGGCTGGTCTTGAACTCCTGACCTCAGGTGATCCACCTGCCTCGACCTCCCAAAGTGCTGGGATTACAGGCGTGAGACACCGCAGTCGGCCAATTTTTATTGTTAGTTTCTTAGAGACAGGATCACACTCTTCACCCAGGCTGGAGTACAATGGTGCACAATCATAGCTCACTGCAGCCTAGAACTCCTAGGCTCAAGCATCCTCCCTTCCAAGTAACTAGGACATGCCTCAGCTAATTTTTTTTCTTTTTACATTTTGTAGAGACAGGATCTCGCTGTGTTGTCCAGGCTGATCTCGAGCTCCTAGCCTCACGTGATCCTGCTCAATCCTTCAAGTAGCTGGGACTACAGGTGTGTGTCATCGTGCCTGGCTACCCCTCTAACTCTTTCTTTTGCTGGCATTTAGTTCTACTCTCTTGTCTATTTATGGCCTTAATGACTCTGATGCTACTTTAGAAAGCATTTCCTATTCATGTTTAGCAATCACCATTCAGTCTTCGATCGTGACAAGGTCCTCTATAAGCCAACCAGATGAGCAGCACCTGCATCAACTTGCAAAACAATCTTGAAAAACATAAAAAAGAAGTGAATGACCATTTTTACATAACTTGGTTAAAGTCGCAGGAATTTCAAGCTGGATGTTAGGGCGAGTGGCATTCCCCCTACCTTCTTCCAGAGAACAGAGAACATCAGGCACACACATAAAGAGAGTCCTACATCCTAAGCTCCGAGATGGGTGTTCCTGAGTCATTCTCTGCCTAATTTAAGTCATCTGTCACTGTCATGTCTTTATCAAGGTTTCAAAACAACTAAGAAACCAGATTTTTTCAGGAAAATCATTCAGAGAGAGAGACGAGTTATTTGGTATATTCTACCAAAGATTTGAGATGAACTGAATCAAGCACTAGAAACTCATACTTGTGGGGACTTTTAAATAGGATGCTGAACAATGAATATCATTTCACAGAGTCAGCCAGGCATGGTGGCTCACGCCTGTAATTCCAGCAATTTGGGAGGCCAAGGCGGGTGGATCGCATGAGTCCAGGAGTTTAACACCAGCATGGGCAACATGGCAAGACTCTGTCTTACAAAATATACAAAAACTAGCTGGGCATAGTGGTGTATGCCTGTAGTCCCAACTACTCGGGGGGCTGAGGTGGGAGGATAGCTTGAGCCCTTGAGAGTTCAAAGTTGCAGTGAGCCAGATTGTACCACTGTACTCCAGCCTGGGTGACAGAGTGAGATCCAGTCTCAAAACACACAAACAAAAAGATTTCACAAAGTCAAAATTAGGTATTGGCTGGTTTGAACTTTTCACCTCTAAAAGATAAGCTGACTTCCAATCAAATCCAACTTGAAAGTCAAGGACTTGGGTACTAACTAGAGCTCTACGCCTCCAAATAATCAAAGTCTTTTAAAATACATTCCTAAAATGTGTAGCCAGGCGCGGTGGTACACACCTATAATTCCAGTGACTTGAGAGGCTCAGAGAGGAGGACTGCTTAAGGCAGGAGTCTGAGACCAGCCTGGCCAACATAGTGAGACCCCATTTTTCTTAAAAAACAAAAATAAAAAATTCCTAAAATGCATGGTGACTGATATAGAGATGATTTGTAATAAATGGCTGACAAATGAACAAATAAATCAATGAAGGAAAAACATCTGAAAACCTGTATTATTTAGCCTTGTATGCTCTCAGTACAAATTTGTTGACCTGACAAAAAGAGGCCCACATCCAGGACTAAAATGTCAAGTAGGAAAGGAGAGAAAAAAATAGGCTTTTGAAGATCTACTTTGTACTAGGTCCTGTTAATTTATTTTTAGTTTGAAAATAATACTGGGGGATCCTCCTCATTTTACATATTATTATATTTATTTTAGTGATCAGTAAACTAAGGATCAGAGCACTTAAATATTGAAATAGTGATAATGTTGACCATTTACACACACACACACAGGTCCACACACACACCCATCTTTGATTCTTACAACCTTTCAAGGAATGTGTCGTCATCCCATTTTAAAGGCAAAGAAACTGGGGTTCAGAAAGATCACAGCTCCTGTAGTGATAAAGTAGCAGAGCCAAAACCATACAGAGAATTGATGAAAGCAGGAAACATCCCAGCAGCATCTCTATCCACTGGTCCTTTTGCAATTATCCCTCTTTGCCATTGCCACAAACAAGCTCATCAGCAAAAGAGTAATCCACCAGGGAACAGACCCATGGGGTCCAGCCTGATTGCGACTGAGTAAGAGCCACGGAACCTGTGGAACAGTTGAACCAAAGAGTTTGAGTTTTTAACAGCCATTGTTCAGACTCCCTGTCCACCTCTTAGTTTTCAAGGCTTTCCACGAGTAAAAACGAAGTCATCCTTGCCTAAGAAGATGCCATAATGATGCACGTGATGTCTACCAGGGAAGTGTTTTGATACCTTCTATACCTTCTCAGTCACATTCACAGCAACCAGTGATGGAGAAGACTTAGAGCCAGAAGCATCACTAGTCAGTCTTGCACAGCCCTGGTGCTTTGTGTTCAAGAGTGAAATGGACCAAAAAGCAGACAAAACAATTGTAAGACAAGAAAACTCCAGACCAATGACTCTAGTGAACAAAGATGCCAAAATCCTTATCACAGTATTAGCAAATTAAACCGGTGATCTACAGAAACTTATTAAAAGGTATATAATACATCATGACTAAGCAGGGTCTATTCCAGGAATGCAAGCCTGGTTCAACATTTTTTTAAAGAGATAATTCACTATTTCAACTGAATGAAGCAGAAAATACTTATGACTATTTCAATGATTGCAGAAAAAAGTAATTGGCAAAATTTAACAAATATTCATGGTAAAATCTCTCAGCAAATTAGAAATAGTGGGTAATTTCCTCAGTCTGATAAAATCTGTTATATATGAAAGACCTATATATTACATCATCCTTGACAGTGAAAGACTGAAGACTTCCCCCCTAAAACTGGGGACAAAGATGCCCACTGTTATCATTTCTATTTACCACTGTACTGTAGGTCTTAGCCATTGCAATAAGGCAAGAAAAAAAGGGATAAATATCTTTTTTTTTAAAGATCTTAAAATAAGTAAAATGATCTCTTATTTGCAGATGAATGTTTGTATAGAAATTTACAAGATATCTACAAAACAGTTTCTAAAAGGAATAAATAAAGTTCACAAGGTCATAGGATACAAGGTTTATATGAAAAAAATTGCTGTATTTCTATATAGGAGCAGAACAAAATGAAGCTATAAAATCAATTCCATCTGCAGTAGTATTAAAAAAAGAAAAGTATGCATGAATAAAACTAATCAAAAGTTATAAAAAAATCTCAAAGTGGAAAGTTATAATTTAATGTTATTTGGGCCTTAAGGAAGACCTAAATGATCATGTTTATGGGTTAAAATATTCCATATTGTTAAGAGATTAATTTCTCCAATTGATTATAGAGTTAATGCAATTACTATCAAAATTTAACCAGACTTATGCAGACACTGACAATTGGGATTATAAAATTTACAGACAAAGGCTAAATGCTATAAAAAGCCAAAGCAATGTTTTTAAAAGAACAAAGTTAAAGGACTTAACTGCAGCTGATCTCAAGACTTATTTTGAAAGTGGACAGACTTCTAGATAATGGAACAGAATATAGAGTCAAGAAATAGAGATATATATATACATGGATATTTTACAAAGGTGCTAAGGTAATTCAGTGGCAAAAGAAAGGTAGTTTTGTTTCGTTTGTTTGTTTTTAATAAATGATGCTGGAATGCCTAAATATCCACATGAGAAAAAATAAACAACAATTTTCTCATCTTGTACATAAAAATGAACTCAAGATTGATAATATACCTAAACAGAAAAACAAAAACTATAAAACGTTGGGAACAAAAGACAAGAGAAATCTCTGTGACCACGAAATAAAGACTATCTAGATGGCACACAAAAAGCATAAATCATAACATGAAATACTGATACATCTAACTTTATAAAAAATAAAAATGTCTGGTCTTTAAAGGCCACTATTGAGAAAATAAAAAGGCAAACCACAGACTGGGAGAATATATTTGTAACATGCATGCAAACAAAAGACTTATATCTAGTATATATAAAGAACTTATATAGCTAAAAAATACAAAAGGTTTCAAAAATGAAGAAATACAAACAGCCAATAAACACAGGAAAGGATACACATCATTAATCATTAGGAAAAGGCAAATAAAAACAACGATTATATACCACCACAGTTCAGCAGAATAGTTAAAATTAGACATAGTATCAGGATTGGTAAGGATGTGGAGCAACTGGAACTCTCATACACCAATGGTGGGAATGTAAAATGGTACAACTACTTTGAAACACAGTTTGGCAATTTCTTAAAAAGTCAAACATCCATCTATCATGCAACCCACCCATTCCACCCTTAGCTAGTTACCCAAGAGAAATGGAAACATATGTCTACAAAAAGACTTGTATAAAACATTCAAAGAAGCTTTATTACATTTTTGACTATTACTTATAATAGTCAAAAACTAGCTAAACAACAAACATAAACGTCCATCAACGGGTGGATGGATAAACTGTGGAATATCAACACAGTAGAATACCACCCAACAATAAAAAACAAACTACAGATACATAACAACACAGATGAATCTCAAAATAATATGCTAAGAAGCCAGACACAAGAGTATATATTGTATTATCACATTTCTATAAAATTTCAGAAAACAAAAACTGAACTGTAGTGATAGAATGCAGATCAGTTTGGGATAGGGAGGTGAGAGCATGGAGGAAGGGATGACTTGCAAGGACCATCATGGAATTTTGGGGTGTGATGGAAATCTTTGGTCTCTTTATTGGGTGGTAGTATTATAGGTATACACTTAGTCAAAACTCAACGAATTGCACACTGTAAATATGTGCAGTGTATTGTATGTAAGCTATACATCAATATAATTTTTTTTTGAGACGGAGTCTCACTCTGTTGCCCAGGCTGGAGTGCAGTGGCGCAATCTCAGCTCACTGCAAGCTCCGCCTCCCAGGTTCACACCATTCTCCTGCCTCAGCCTCCCGAGTAGCTGGGACTACAGGCACCTGCCACCATGCTCAGCTAATTTTTTGTATTTTTAGTAGAGATGAGGTTTCACCATGTTAGCCAGGATGGTCTCAATCTCCTGACCTTGTGATCCGCCCGCCTTGGCCTCTCAAAGTGCTGGGATTACAGGAGTGAGCCAAATCACTTTTTTAAATAAGAATAAACCAGAGCAAATTCAGAATACAGTAAGTGGGGTGGGAAAGCATGCCATCTGAGACACAAGTGAAGATTCTTGAGGACCATCATGACTGTCCTCAGATGTCCATCAGATACAAGAGTCAGCTTCTGGACAACCTCATTGCAAGAACCAGGATAGACTGGTGGAATTTGGAGACAGCAAACTTCATCTGAGGATAGAGAACAATTTCCTAACCAGGAAGAATAATCCACAGCTAAAACTGGCTGCCATGCTGGAGAGGGTGTTCCTTGGTACTGGAGGTATTCATGGAGAAGTAGGCAGACCAGGGCTTTGGAGGAACTTTGTGAGAACAAACACCACCACTTTTAAGTTCCAGCTCCCTTTCTAACCTCATGCATTTCAAGGAAATCACTTCTCTTCTAATAACAAGCAGTCTAAAATAACAGACAATAAATCATAAATAAAACAGCTCAGGCACAGAGGAAGAGGGGAAAGTGTCTTAGGTAACCACTAAACTTCACAATCATACAATGGGCCTCAGGAAAATTGGGCCCTAATAAGCACATTCCTTTCCCTTTAAGTGCACTAAAATAAAAAAACTAAAAGCAAACTCAGAGGGTATGCCTGTAACTGCAAAAAAATGTATGGGAACAGACACAAAACTCTCCCTCCCAGATAAGCAAGACAAAGAGACACAGAAACATTCTGAGCCTGTGATAAGCTCTTCCACCCTGAACCCTTAAAAACTCTTAGTCTGTAAGAGAGAGCACCTCTGACCTAGTTTGGTCTGAAGCTCCTCTCAGGGTTATTCTCCAAAATAAACCTGTCTTTGACTATTAAGCCACTTTTCGTGTTTCTTTCCTCTTTCTTCTTTCTTTAATTCTTACCAGGGATTTGGAGGAACTTGGTGAAAAGGGTGGAGACCAACCCATAAGGCCTCTTCCAACCTGAAGATGCTAGAATTCTGCAAGACTAGGCATTCTCTGCTGTTTTCTGTTGGCATATGATAGAGTTTGGATGCTTGTCCCCTCCAAATCTCTTGCTGAAATATGATTCCCAGTATTGGAGGTAAGGCCTGCTTGGAGGTGTTTGGGTCATGGGGGTGGATCCCTCATGAATGTCCTAGTGCTGGCCTTGATAGTGAGACCTGGTTATTGAAAAGTCTGTGGCACCTCCTCCCTCTCTTTCTTTCTCCCACTCTCACCATGTGACATGCTGGCTCCTCATCACCTTCCCACCATGATTGGAAGCTTCCTGAGGCCTCACCAGAAACAGATGCAGGCATCACACTTCAAGTACAGCCTGCAGAACCATAAGCCAATTAAACTTCTTTATAAATTACCCAACTTCAGGTCTTTCTTCCTAGTGACGCAGGAACAGCCTACTACAGCAGAGGAAAGCCCAAAGTTCAATAGAGTCTCCCTTTCCCAGACAATTTTCTCTAAAGAAAATTAAAATGTCAGGATGGAAATGAAGAGGAATTTTCCACCCTGTCTATTTGGTGCCAGATCCCCTTCTTTCTGTTGGCCCAAGAACACTTACACTGAAGATGGATGATTTTGAGGCTTACTCCCTTCCAAAAGCTCATCCTGTAATGACTAATTAGTCTGAAGTTAGCACAAACAGTTGCGGCTGAGTGGAAACACCTATTGTAATTTCTGGTGTGCTGGCTCCCAAAGCCATCCTCGTATGATATCTAACTCAAAGCCTTCATCTCCTGCCGAAACGGTGAGGAGGAGCGATGCGTGGGTGTAATCCTTAAGCGTGATCACAAACCAGTTGAGCTACAAGAGCTCATTCACTCATTCATTTGTGCATTCATTCAATGAGCACATGAGCATTCTGATGCACCAGAACACTCTCTCCCCTGCTTTGACTGTGTGGCCCCTTCTTACTGTTCTTTCAAGTGCTTACCCTGACTTAGAGAAGAGGACACTTGGAGGAGGAGACAGATTTAAGGAAGGTAAACAGAAATAAGACATCCCAGGCTATGTCATGTCTCTTAAGCAGGCCTGGCCAGAGGATCAATGTGAGACTGATCAACAGCTCAGGGTTTTTGTTATTAATTTTTGATTATTCTCAAAGAGCTCAGGGTTCTTATTTTCTACACCAAGTTTTATATTAAAATAGGACATTTCGGCAGGGCAATGTGGTTCATGCCTGTAATCCCAGCACTTGAGGAGGCTGAGAAGAGTGGATCACTTGAAGTCAGGAGTTCGAGACCAGCCTGGCCAACATGGTGAAACCTCATTTCTACCAAAAATACAAAAATTAGCTGGGCGTGGTGGTGCATGCCTATAATCCCAGCTACCTGGGAGGCTGAGGCAGGAGGATCACTTGAACCTGGGAGGCAGAGGCTGCAGTAAGCTGAGATTGCACCACTTCACTCCAGCCTGGGCGACAGAGGAAGACTCCATCTCAAAAAAAAAGACATTTGGTGGAGATTTGGCCCTTCTGAAGAGTCATTCTGCAGGGCTCCAGGGACCATGGCAACCAAGCTATTTGCTCTTTCTTATTTCTCTTCTAGTATTCTCCTTTGTAACAGGTTCATGTCCCTTAGCACCTCCACCCAGTGCTGATCCAGAGCAACAAAAAAGAACTCACTCTGGTCCAACCACCTGTTTTCCAGCCAAGGGCTCTTGCTCAGAGAGCCAAGGCAGAAGCTCCCATTTGGTAGAAGTTGAATCTGAGGCTTTTTATTATCATTAATCTAACCTGCCCCAATTTGAAAGGATGAGGAAGGTGTGTTTGCATTTAGCTCAGATCACATCCTGAAAAATGGGGAAAAAGATTTGTAAGCAATTCAGAGGTAGAGTAAGGCCCAATGTGCATTGCACAAAGGAATGAAACTCGGAACAGCAGTGTTGTCAGAAACAGGAAGGAAGACCTCTTTCCACAAATCCAGATGAGACTGATTCAGCATGGAGAATTATTTCAGCTTGACATTAAAAGGAAATTCTGAGAAAGAAAAGGCAATGGGAAGTGTGACTGTTGGGAAAGGCTGCACTTGTGCAAGAGGTCAAATTGAGTAACATCCGATACATAATCACTGGGATTGCTAAATGGGTTCTTTGGGCCAGGAGCGGTGGCTCATGCCTGTAATCCCAACACTTTGGGAGGCCCAGGTGGGCAGATCATGAGATCAGGAGTTCGAGACCAGTCTGACCAACATGGTGAAACCCCATCTCTACTAAAAATACAAAAATTAGCCAGGCGTGGTGGCACACACCTGTAATCCCAGCTACTCAGGAGGCTGATGCAGGAGAATCGCTTGAACTCGGGAGGCGGAGGTTGCAGTGAGTCGAGATCGCACTACTGTACTCCAGCCCGGGTGACAAAGCAAGACTCTGTGTCAAAAAAAAAAAAAAAAGAAGAAGAAGAAGAGGTTCTTTGACAAAGTCCCGCTGTATTTTTCACTTGGGTAATATGTTGATGCGTACTGCAGATGTCTATTTCAATTAGGGACTATAAATGTCATTTTATCAGATTTAGACTCCATTGAAAAACAAACAGCAAATTTTGAAATGCTTTGTTCTTGTATTTTATATCAAGTTTATCTGATAAAGTCTGAAGTCTGGGTTTTCCATGTTTTCAATATTTTTGGTGTTTAGGCATCATGGCTTACTTTAAAAGCTAACCCCCAAATAATATTTGGTTTCCTTTATAATAAGTGAGATATTAAATGAAAACTGGTGATTTTTTTGAACTAAAATTAGCAAAGGTAAAACTTAGATATTTTCTCACGTGCAAGCCAGTTTTTAGTTGAACTCATATCTCACACTAATTGGGTGAAAAGTCGATCTGAATTAGAGATCCTTTAAATTCAGTATTATGACTTTCAAGGGCATTCAGTAACAAAAGGAAGTAGATAAGAAAAACATTCTATTTATACATCTAACCAGGACAGCTCTGAGAGGCTAAATAAGTTTCACGGGTAATTAACATCATTTGCATGATCTCATACAATTTTTTTGACTGTTCCCATCGTGACTTAGAGTAATGGCTGGCGCTGGCGAACACATCTGTCCCCAAAGACCAAACAGGTTAAGGCAAGTGTCACCAAACACTTAGGTCTACCCCGGAGTTTCCATCAGCCAAAATCAGCAAGCTTTCTCTGATGGAGAATTTTGTCTCATTATACACTGGTAGACTATTTAACTTATCATCATGAAAATTAAAACTGAAGAAGAAAATAAGTAAATAAATATATATATATGAATACATGCACGTGTGTACATATATATGTATAACTTTATATATCCACGTAATTTTCAAACTTGCCCAAAATGACAGAAAATAATGAAATGAATCGACACATAACCATAACTCAGATTCAACAATTAGCAATATTTTGCCACATTTGCTTCATCTTTTCCCCCCTTTCTTGCTAAAATATTTTAAAGCACTTCTCAGACATCATGTCATTTCACCCCTACGCACTGCAATGCACGTCTATTAAAAAAAAAACAAACATTTTCTTATGTAAAAAACGTATATACTGACTCATATTAACAAAAAACATATACTGTTCGCATATTAACAAAAGACATAATAATTCTCAGGATGAAAAAATCTCATCCGATACTCATCCATGATCCCACCTCCCCAATTGTCTCACAAAGGTCATTTTACATGATCTGTTCGCATCAGGATACAAACAAGGCACACATGCTGCTTGTCTCTAATGTGCTCCACCCTCCCTGGCTTCTCGTTCTTTTCAAGTCAGTGACTTGTTGCAGAAACCATGTCAGCTGTCCTGAAGACTGTCCCACATTCCGGAAGCCCTTGTGGTATCATTTAGTTTGTTCCTCTGTCCCTCATATTTCCTGTAAATGGAAGTTGGCCCTAGAGCTTTGAATAGATTCATATTCAGCTTTTCCTGAAGACAACTTCATATGGATGCTGTGAGCTTCAGGTTGTACTACCTTGAGACTCCACCCTACCTGATATGCCAACTGTAGTGACAACCAGCAGGTTCAGGGGGTGACAGCCCTAAGTGTGCATTGTCAAGTTCTCCATAAACCTTTCATCTCATGGTTTCTTTCATCACAGAGCCTTGTTTGATGCAAACACTGTATTTCATTCTTGGTGGCAAACTGGTGATTTCCAAGTGCAATAATTTCTTCCACAATTATTCATTGACATCTTCATAAAGAAGGTGTCCTTTTTTTTTTTTTTTTTAATCAACTTGGGCTACTTGGTTAATGTTACTCGGGCTATTTGTGGGCTATTTGAAATATTCTTTATGCTTTTTTTCCTTTTTTTCTTTTTTTAAGAGACAGGATCTCACAGTGTGGGTCATGCTGGAGTGCAGTGGCACCATCATAGCTCACTGCAATCTCAAACTCCCAGGCTCAAGTGATCCTCCAGCCTCAGCCTCCCACGTAGCTGAAGGCTACCACCTACCCTCTACCACGACTGGCTTGTTTATGCTTTTTAAGTGCCAATCTTTGGAGTAAAGATTTGGTACCCGGCCAGGCACGGTGGCTCACGCCCACAATCCCAGCACTTTGGGAGGCCAAGGGGGGCGATCACCTGAGGTCAGGCATTCAAGATCAGCCTGGTCAACATGGTGAAATGCCATCTCTTCTAAAAATACAAAAATTAGCCGGACGTGGTGCAGGTGCCTGTAATCCCAGCTACTTGGGAGGCAGGGGCAGGAGACTCACTTGAACCTGGGAGGCAGAGGTTGCAGTGAGCCGAGATCAAGTCATTGCACTCCAGCCTAGGCGACACAGTGAAACTCCATCTCCAAAAAAAAAAAAAAAAGTTTGGTACCCTATAAGCTTTTACCCCTACCATATTAAAGTACCATGGAAATAAGTCTATATATGTATGTGTTGGTAGAAACACATTGGAATACATGTATAATATATAAAATATGCATCATAAACATATAGTTTATAGTATATATTACAAATACACAGTATATCAAATATGTAAAATGTTTATGTATGTTTATATATTTTCAATGTGTTGCTACCTATTACATTTATCATTTCTTTTACTGCTTCAATTACTCCATTTTGGGCAGTGGATGTCCCTTCAGCAGCCTCCAGTTCTTAGGTAACCTATTAGTCTTTGGACTTAGCACACACTGCCTAGCTCATAGTAAGGACTTCCATAACTTTTATTTATGTTATGTTATGTTATGTTATGTTATGTTATGTTATGTTATGTTATGTTATCTTATCTTATTTTATTTTATGACAGAGTCTTGCTCTGTCACCCAGGCTAGAGTGCAATGGCATAGTCTTGGCTTACTGCAACCTCTGCCTCCTGGGTTCAAGAGATTCTCCTGCCTCAGCCTCCCCAGTAGCTAGGATTACAGGTGTGCACCACCACGTCCGGCTAATTTTTGTATTTTTAGTAGAGATGGGGTTTTGCCATACTGGCCGGGCTGGTCTCAAACTCCTGACCTCATGATCCACCCACCTTGACCTCCCAAAGTGCTAGGATTATAGGCGTGAGCCATTGCACCCAGCTGACTTCCGTAACTTTTATCTATGACTGTATGAAAGCAAACTTATTTCCACATAACAATGACCATAAGAACACAAGTATTCAGCCTATTCAACATGTCTCTATCATGAGAATGTATTGGGTTCATATCATGTACCAGCAGCATCCAAAGTAACTGGATTACAAAGACAGGTATAGCATGTTCAGTTCTTACGGGATTACAGACTCGAGCAGCTGTTTTATAGCATTCTAGTGCACCTGCACTTCAGGTGAGAAGTTGGTCATGAATCATTTATAGCTTGCCTTAGAGAAGAGTAGGGATAATTGCAAATGACAGGCTTCTTCAAGAAATAAATGAGAAGAGATTCAAGGTGAGCCCTAGAATGCCACTGGTCTCACTGTATCTCAATATGCAGAAAACCAGGGAGCAGACGCAGCTGGATCGCTCAGCATTGCACATGGCAGCGTGTCCTATATCTGTGCATCATTGATCAAGTGTGTCATGCTCTGAAAAAAAAAAGCTGGTCTAGGAAGAGCAATGTGTTACCAGACAACTATAACACAGTGGGATGTGTTCTCACAATGCCATCAGAATAGCGATGAGCATGTGGTTTAAAAAATCTGTAGGAAAGGAAATATCAGTTGGGCTTTTAAAAAATGACTGAAATTCATTTTTCCAGATGCAGTGGTTCAAACCTGTAATCCGACCACTTTAGGAGGCCGAGGAGGGCAGATTACTCGAGGCCAGGAGTTTGAGACCAGCCTGGGCAACATGGTGAAACCCTGTCTCTACAAAAAATACAAAAATTAGTTAGACGTGGTGGCGCGCACTTGTAGTCCCAGCTACTTGGGAGGTTGAGGCGGGAGAATGGCTTGAACCTGGGAGGTGGAGGTTGCAGTGAGCCGAGATCGTGCCACTGCACTCCAGCCTGAACTACAGAGTGAGACTCTGTCTCCAATAAAACAAAAAATGAAAAAAAAAAATGATGAAAATTCTACCAATGTTGTAAAAACAAACAAAAAAACAGAAAAGACGTTCTAGATAGGAAGACCAGCTTCTGCAAAGGCACAAAGTTGTGACAATTATATGGACAACAGTGACAGGTTTTGTGTAGCCGGAAGACAGAGTATGCTCGAGAAGTAGCAGAGGAAAGTTGAATGGGACCAGGTGGTGAAGGCATTGAATGCTATGAAAAGGAGTCTACATGTTGTCATTACACTGAAGGGAACCATCCAGTTGTCAAGCAAGAGTAATATGGTCAGCTCTATGGGGCTTTTTTGTTTGCTTTTGGGGTGTTCGTTGTTTGTTTTTGAGACAGAGCCTCACTCTATCACCCAGGCTGGAATGCAGTGGCACGATCTCGGCTCACTGCAACCTCCACCTCACTGGTTCAAGCAATTTTCATGCCTCAGTCTCCCAAGTAGCTGGGATTACAGGCGTGCACCACCACGCCCAGCTAATTTTTTGTGTTTTTAGTAGAGACGGGGTTTCACCACATTGGCCAGGCTGGAGATCTATGTTTTTTAAAAGATAACACAAGAAGGCAAGGAGGGGGAGAGGGTAGATGGACCAAAAGAGAGAAAAAGTCAAAACAAAAAAAGTCAAAACAAAAAGACGAGTTAGAAATCTACAGTGGCCCAGATGAAAAATTATGAGGGTCTAGAAGTATCCCTTAAATCTGCCAGGTAGAAAAAAAGGAGGCAGAAATTCATTCGAGAAGCTTTTCACAGGTGAAATTTACAGGACTTGGTGACTGCCAAAATGCGAGAAGTCATGAAGAAGAGGAATGAAGGATGACTCTGAGGTTTCTGAGTGTAAACAGGAAGTCCCTGAAATGCAATTCCATTTGCTAACTAGCCAAATCACAGTGCAAATTGATTAAGAATTAATACGTGACAGAGTGTATTTGCAAAACAGGCAAGCTGCAAAAGACATCTCAGAGAAATAAACTCATCAGGATTTCCATTTTAAAAACACATGCAGGGCAACTCACATTTATAGCCTCTCCATTTTTAAATGTTAATGTTCTCTGGGAAGTAAATTATGAACGTCCAGTATGCCAGGATGCCGTCCTTAGCTCAAAGATGAGTCCCAAATTTGAGGTATAGGTTGCCTAGCAACCCAAGTCCCCTCGAGCAGAGAAAAACTGACTTTTTTTTTTCTAGTAAAGTCGCTTCATGGATCCAAAGCAGGAGGAGGGGAAATGATCATTAAAAATTGACCTTATGACAACGGTTCAGTTAAGAAAATTGAATTTACTCGACCAGCAGGGGGCATCCCACCTTCTCCAAGAACCTTTCTAAAGTTCTCCATACAGGTTACTGGCTAGCAAATGATGATCTCTCCTTCCTCTAAACTCTTACTTCACTGGGATAACCCTGGAGGCACAGCCTGGCATGAAGGTTAATTTTTCAATCGTCGTCTTCAAATACATTGACATATCCGGAGCCATTATCTTTTAGGTCATTTACTGACTGTGGCCCCAGACGGCCTAAGTTTGAATCCTGACTCTAGCCCTTACTACCTCTGTGGCCTTGAGCAATTGTGTAATGCCTCCATGCCTCAGTTTCCCCATCTTTAAATGCAGACAGTAATACTACCGTCTCTCATGTTGTGGGCATTCTGTGTGTGATATACGAGTTTATATTTTCATATTTATTATTTATGAGTTTATGTTTTTATGTGTTTAATTTATGGCATGTGAGCAATATAGGAGTTAACATAGGTTAACACAGTTAAGGTGCTTGACACAGTTCTGGCACATAGGAAGCACTCAGTAGTGGCTGACTCTGATTAGTATTACATCATGTTACCTTGTGTCCTCTGCCGTAGCTGGGAAGGTAAACACATAGCATTTACTGTAAAAGTGATGGGTGATTTTCTGGTTCTTTTTCCACTGCTTCCTACTTTAACGTTCCACTTTGCAGGAAAACACTCGAATTTATCTCAGAGCTCCAAAAGGGCCTCAGGAATTATCTGAGTATTCTGCAGGCGCTTAGGGAGGAACCAGCCCACCCAAGACATGGTTTTTTTTTTTAGGGACAGCCTTACTCTGTCACCCAGGCGGGAATGCAGTGGTGCAATCATAGCTCACTGCACCCTTGAACTCCTGGGCTCAAGTGATCCCCCATCTCAGCCTCTTGAGCAGCTGGGACTACAGGTGCACATCACCAAGCCCGGCTAATATTTATTTATTTATTTATTTATTTATTTATTTATTTATTTTGTAGAGATGAAGGTCTCACTGTGTTGTCCAGGCTGGTCTCAAATTCCTGGGCTCAAGCTATCATCCCGCCTTGGCCCCCAAAGTGCTGGGATTACAGGCTTGAGCCACCACACCCAGCTGAGGCATCTCTGTTGAATGAGTGTGAGAAATTTGCAATTTGTGTGCAGTTGGCTTGAAAGTCCTTCCTCTGGGCCAATCAGCTCACCCAAAGAGTCCAAGCATAGGCTTTTATCTCTGGAAAGATAAAAGATGGGATCTCTTTCCCATGTACATCCCATGAAAGGAAGGAGCATTTGCTGGGAAATGCTGAAGACAGCCTTAAGAAGAAAGGAAAAGAAAAAGAGGAACGAGCTTATAACCAACAGGTAGGTGGAGAAAACCCAGAGACAGAACTGAAAACACAGATTGCTCAGGAAGCTTTCCTGGACAGGCCCTGGGATTCCCAGAGGAAGGCAGAGAACTTCCCTTCTCAAGGCCAGCAAACCAGGTTGCGGTAAGCAGAGTAATGGCCCTCCAAAGATGTCTATGTCTATGAATACGTCACCTTACATGACAAATGGGACTTTGCAGGTGTGATCAAGTTAAGGATTTTGAGATAGAGGGTGATATGGTTTGGCTCTGTGTACCCACCCAAATCTCATCTTGAATTGTACTCCCATAATTCCCCCCTGTTGCGGGAGGGACCTGGTGGGAGATAATTGAATCATAGGGGCGGTTTCCCCACGCTGTTCTTGTGGTAGTGAATAAGTCTCACAAGACCTGATGGTTTTATCAGCGGTTCCTGCTTTTGCATCTTCCTCATTCTCTCTGTGCCTGCTGCCAAGCATGGAAGACATGACTTGCTCCTCTTTGCCATCCCCCATGATTGCGAGGCTTTCCCAGCCATGTGGAACTGTAAATTCAATTAAACCTCTTTCTTTTGTAAATTACCCAGTCTCAGGTGTGTCTTTATCAGCAGTGTGAAAACAAACTAATGTGGAGGGATTATCCTGAATTATCTGGGTGGGTGCAATGTCATTACAAGAGTCCCTACTGAAAGGAAGGCAGGAGGGTCAGAGAAGGAGAGGTGAGGGCCGAGGCATAGCCACAGTGATGCACGGCCACGAGCCATGGAGTGCAGTCACCTCCAAAAGCAGGAGAAGGCAAGGAAAGGATTCTCTACTAGAGCTTCCAGAAGGAATGCAGCCCTGCTGCCCCACCCATCACTTCTGACCTTCAGAACTAGAAGATAATGAATTCCTGTTGTTTTAAGCCACTCAAATGGTGATTGTGGTTACAGCAGCAGTAGGAACCGAATGGACAGGTGGGAAAATGGAGGAGTCTGGGAGAAAATCCACGTGCACTCACTCGGATAGGCAAGGAGAAGACAGCAAGAGTGGAAGTGGCAAAGCAAACAAATTAGTGCCTATATCAGCATTTTCTTTTAAATTTTTGTAAATTGTAGATTCGGGGGTACATGTGCAGGTTTGTTACCTGATGATATCACATGATGCTGAGATTTGGTGTACAATTGAACCCCTTACCCAAGTAGTGAACACAGGAGCCAACAGGTAGTTTTTCAGCCCTTGCCTCCTTCCTCCTTCCCCACTCTGGTAGTCTCCAGTGTCCCCATCTTTATGTCCATGAGTACCCAATATTTAGCTCTCACAAGTAAGAACATCCAGTATTTGGTTTTCTGTTTCTGTGTTACTTAGGATAACGGCCTCCGGGTGCATTTGTGTGGCTGCAAAGGACATGATTTTGTCCTTTTTTATAGTTGCGTAGTATTCTATGGTGTACATGTACCACCTTTTCTTTATGCAGTGCACCATTGATGGACACCTGTGTTGATTCTCTGACTTTGCTATTGTGAATAGTGCTGCAATAAACGTATGAGTGCAGGGTTTTTGGTTTTGTTGTTGTTGTTGTTTGATAGAATGATTTCTTTTCCTTTGGGTTATATCAGCATTTTCTAAACTGTTCTGTAAGGTGATATTATGAGTCCCCAGAAAGGGACAGGGCAAGTAGGGGAGTTCAGAAGAAGATGAAAGTGGAACCAATTTGACAATTTGAGACTGATGAGAATTTGGTAAAAGAATATGATTGCTTTAGCCAGTTAAAAGTTGCAAGAAGGGTATTATCATTATTATTATTGTAACCATCACTATTATTATGACTCTTCTGCTTTTTGTAGGAAAAAATTGTGAGATTGAAAATGGATGAAAAAGATTCCTGGGTGTCTTGTCTGACACCTTTTTCCAGGTTATCTCAGCCTTTCATCCTATTACATAATCTGTAAGTGATAGAAAACCACTAAGAATGCAAGGAATTCTTGTCCATAGAGATGTAGATTAGTAGCATCTGGTGGAATGCAATCAGTGTCTAGGACAGATGATCTAAGACAGGTGCAGGTCCATAGCCTGTTAGGAACCGGGCCACCCAGCAGGAGGTGAAGGAACATTACCTCCCGAGCTCTGCCTTCTGTAAGATCAGTGGTGACATTAGATTCTCATAGGAGCATAAACCACATGCAAGGGATCTAGGTTGAGTGCTCCTTATGAGAATCTAATGCCTAATGATCCGAGGTGGAATAGTTTTATCCCAAAACCATCCCCACCCCAAGTCCATGGAAAAATTGTCTTCCACGAAACTGGTCCCTGCTGCCAAAAAAGTTTGGGGACTGCTGGTCTAGGTGACAGACCCATTTTGCACCCACTTATAAATCAATTTCAGCATTCACTCTTTTCAGGGATACATGTGGTTCTTGGACTTTTCCCTGGAACAAGTTATATCACCTTACTGGCTCTCTCAGTGAATGCCTTACATAAAATGTGTGATATATGTTCATCCTATATCTGTATGGGAGTCACGATTTCTCATTTTCAAAAATTTATCCTGCAGGAAATGCAAATCAAAACCACAATGCAATACCACCTTACTCCCTCAAGAATGGCCATTACCAAAAACTCAAAAAATAATAGATGTTGGTGAGGATGCGGTGAAAAGGGAACACTTCTGCACCGCTGGTGGAAATGTAAACTAGTACGGCCACTATGGAAAACAGTGTGGAGATTTCTTAAAGAACTGAAAGTAGAACTATCATTTGATCCAGCAATCTCACTACTGGGTATCTGCCCAGAGGAAAGAAGTCATTATACAAAAAGGATACTGGTACACACATGTTTATAGCACCATGATTTGCAATTACAAAAATGTGGAACCAGACCAAATGCCCATCAATCAACGAGTGGATGAAGAAACTGACATATGATGGAATACTGTTCAGCCATAAAAAGGAATGAATTAATAGCATTTGCAGCAACATGGATGGAACTGGAGACTACTAGTCTAAGTAACTCAGGAATGGGAAACCAAACATCGTATGTTCTCACTCATAAGCGGGAGCTAAGCTATGAGGATGCAAAGGCATAAGAATGATACAATAAACTCTGGGGACTTGGGGGAAAGGGTGGGAGGGGGGTGAGGAATAAAAGATTACAAAGTGGGTTTAGTGTACACTTCTCAGGTGATGGGTGCACCAAAATCCCACAGATCACCCCTAAAGAACTTCCTCATATAACCAAATACCATCCATTCCCCAAAAACGTATGGAAATAGAACATTTAAAAATAATAATCATATAAATTAAAAGCAAAAAAAAAAAAAAAAACCCATCATGCAATATTTTATTAGGATAAAGCTGTTGTGTAGCTAATATAGCCTGAAGGTGTGTGTATCAGTCTTTCTCCCAACTTCTCGGGAGCTGACTCAGGTACCACAGTGATGCAGCAAGACCAGGTATCCCCAGAGTTATCTCCAGGCCCCCACTCCCTACCACCACCACACACACACACAAAACTCTCCCCATCTTGGTCTAGGAGGAACAACTAAGCATTCCTCCTACCAGGACTCTCCCTGCCTTCAGAACTGTGGCTCCTCCAGTGAGGAAAAAGAAAAGAGAGAAGCAGAAAGAACTAACCTTTAGATGCTGCTACCCAAAATCAGAGCCAAAATTAAGAGAATCTTAAACCCCCGATATCGTCCAGGTTAAAGGCATACACGAGCTTCAGAAAGGGTGAACATCGCTGAGAATCTTCGTGGATTATCGTGATGGAAATTGGCATTGCTTACGGGTGTTCTGTCCTTTGGGGTTGATGTCAGGGAGCCAAGCGGTTGTACTATTTCTGCTGTGTGTCAGAATTTCTAAAGTAATATTCGTGTATTGATGGGAGAGTGAACGTTTTTTGCTTCACTCCTACTTTTACAGAAAAGGATTTTGTTTCTGAAGCATCAAAACATTTGGTCTCTGGTGTCAAAGAGGACTTTATTATATTAGAATTATAAAGCTTAATTGGGAATAAGTGTTGGACATTATTAAATCAAGTTACTACAGGCCGGGCATGGTGGCTTATGCTTGTAATCCCAGAACTTTGGGAGGCCAAGGCAGGTGGATTTCTTGAGGCCATGAGTTCAAGACCAGTCTGGCCATTGTGGTGAAACCCCATCTCTACTAAAGATATAAAAATTAGTACGGTGGCCCGCACCTATAATCCCAGCTACTCTGGAGGCTGAAGCAGGAGAATTCCTTGAACCTGGAAGGCAGAGGTCGCAGCGAGCCAAGATCCTGCCACTGCACTCCACTCTGGGTGACAGCACCAGACTTTGTCTCAAAATAAAAAAAAAAATTACTATGTACGGAGATGATTTTTCACCTTTTCCTTAAACTAGTCATACGATGTACCATGGTAATGAATTCCTTCCCTAGCTTTTCTACTGGGGCGTGGGATACAATACTTTGAATGCATATAGCTGAATTCTGTCTGCTAGTAGATTATTTCAGACTTTTGTCCCTATATCAGCATTTTTTACTGTCCAGCAAGATGTTAGTATATACTGATTTTTAAAAAAGGGTTTATTCTCCAACTTGAGGAGTAAATGGTGGGTAAACAAACAAACAAACAAAACAAAACAAAAAAAATGGCTGGGTGCGGTGGCTCCCGCCTATAATCCCAGCACTTTGGGAGGCCGAGGTGGGCGGATCACCTGAGGTCAGGAGTTAGAGATCAGCCTGGCCAACATGGCAAAACCCTGTCTCTACTAAAAACACAAAAATTAGCTGGGCACAGTGGCACATCCAGCTACTCAGGAGGCTGAGCCAGGAGAATCGCTTGAACCCAGGAGGCACAGGTTGCAGTGAGCTGAGCCGAGTTTGCGCCACTGCACTCCAGCCTGGGTGACAGAGCAAGACTCTGTCTCAAAATACAACAACAACAACTAAAACACTTCAGCAGGTCTCTGCTGCATGAACACTGAGAAGCTGTAACCAGCTGGTGTGCATTGTAAATCTCAAGATGAGGGAAGTGACAGCAGCATTTCCCAAACTTATTTGACTACAGGCCTTTCCCCCCCGCATATCTATTCACATTTTCCAGTGCACCATTCTGCAAATCACCAGTTTCCAAATGCTAGTTAATGAAAAAGTGAGTCTTGTTTATTTCTGAAATACCTTGATTGAGGTTTGAGTTCAAGATCATGATTGCCTGATAGAACAAATTTAATACATTACTATGTCCATGTTTCGGAACAATTATTTTTTTAATGCAAGAGTTCTTTGTACCTGGAATATTTGAAAGACGTAGCTGTTATTTTAATAATATCAGATGCCTCCTGGGAGAGGTTAGCATCGGATACATTTTGTAAATTCTTTCTCAGTCCCAATTTGCTCTGCCCTATTCAAGTGCCTACATCTGTACATTGATTTATTTTTTTCTTTCAGTTAAAAAATGTGTTTCTTTATTTAAAGCTCAAAACCTGATTAGCATTCAATGGTATGTTTTCATGTTTACATTTCCTTCATAGCTATTATCAAATACACATTACCATTTCTAATTCTGTTACATCTTTGGCATTCATTCATTGACCAAGAAACTCAAAGCGACTATTGTACAGCAGGAACCAGGCATGAAAAATGGCCAAGACGTAGTTACTGCTTTTGTGCAAGTCATGGTCTAGTGTGAGAGACAGATGCATCAACAAATAATTACAACCCGCTGTAATGAAGGATGGAATAAAGTCACACAAGCAGGCTGGGAAGACAAGAAGAATGCGATTGACAGTCTAGAGGAACTGGCAACTTCAAAGCCTTTGGATCCTACAAGATGAATAGAGAAACACATAGCAATTTAGGTGGAAGCTACAGACTGTGCAAGAGGAAAGAGAAATGAAGAATGGCAGAGGAGGCCAGGCACGGTGGCTCACGCCTGTAATTGCCGCACTTTGGGAGGCCGAGGCAGGTGGATCACTTGAGGTCAGGAGTTCGAGACCAGCCTGGCCAACACAGTGAAAGCCCGTCTCTAGTAAAAATACAAAAGTTAGCTGGGTGTGGTGACGCATGCCTATAATCTCAACTACACGGGAGGCTGATGCAGGAGAATCACGGGTACCCGGGAGGCAGAGGTGAGACTCTGTCTCAAAAACCAAAACAAAACAAAACAAAAAACGACAGAGGAGGAAAGGAGAAAGACTATGCAGCGAGAACATGGAACGGAGGAAAGCAGGGCATGAGGCTGGTCAAATCAGGTTGAACCACAGGTTTGAGTCTGTGTGAGGTTTCCAGGGCTGCCATCACAAATTCCTGCAGACCTAGTGGCTTGAAACAACACAAGTTCATTATCCGACCGTTCTAGAAGTCAAAGCCTGAAATGGGTTTCGTTATCTGGCTGTTCTAGAAGTTGAAGTCGGAAGTGGGTTTCACCGGATGAAATCAAGGTGTCAGCAGAGCTGCAAGCTCTCTGCTAGGCAAGCACCTGTTTCCTTGCCTTTTCTATTAAGTTGATGCAAAAGTAACTGCATTTTTTGCCATTACCTTTAATGGCAAAAACCGCAGTTACTTTTGCACCAACCTGAGAGCTTCCAGAGTGCACCCGAATTCCTCGGTGTATGGCCCCTTCCTCCACATTCAAAGCCAGTCGTGTTGCATCTTCTCTTTCCTCTGACCTCTGCAGAAGGTTGAACATCATACAGCGTATTTACATAAACCTAGATGGTCTAGCCCACTACACGTCCAGGCTAGAGAGTATATGCTATTGCTCCTAGGGCACAAACCTATACAACATGTTACTGGACTGAATACTGTAGGCAACTGTAACACAATGGTAAGCATCTGTGTATTTCTGCTTCCATCATCACGTTTCCTTCTCTCACTCTGACCCTCCTGCCTCAGTCTTAGAAGACTTGTCAAAACAGAGTAATATATTCACAGGTTCTGTTCTGAGAATTAGGACGTGGGAATCTGTGGATAGGGGTGGGCATTGTTCTGTCAATCTGCCTAGAGTCTGGGTTTTAGACCGCAGGCAATAAGGAACAGTGAAAGATGTTTATGCAGGAAAGTTATCACAATAGATGGTGATAGGGAACTCTGACAGGAATGCAGAGAACAGCCTGGAACAGGGGCAGACTGGTGGTTTTAGGACCTGCTCAAATACCCTGGGCAACATAGTGAGACCCCATTTCTACCAAAAACTTTTTTAAAAATTTTGCCAGGGCCAGGAACAGTGACTCACACCTGTAATCCCAGCACTCTGGGATGCTGAGGCAGGCAGATCACTTGAGGTCAGGAGTTCGAGACCAGTCTGGCCAACATGGTGAAATCCCATCTCTGCTAAAAATACAACAATTAGGCGGGAGTGGTTAGCACACGCCTGTAGTCCCAGCTACTCAGAAGGCTGAAGGAGGAGAATCACTTGAACACAGGAAACAAAGGTTGCAGTGAGTCAGGATTGTGCCACTGCACTCCAGCCTGGGCGACAGAGTAAAACTCCATCTCAAAAAAAAAAAAAAAAAAAACCAGGTGCAGTGGTACATAACTATGGTCCCAGCTACTTGGGTGGTCCCAGCTACTTGGGAGGCTGAGGTGGGAGGATTGTTTAAGCCTGCAAGATTGAGTCTGCAGTGCGCCATGATTGTACCACTGCACTCCAGCCTGGGCAACAGAGAGGGGTAGAAGAAGACTCAGACATTTCTGTAGAAAATTAGGCCATTATCCAAGCTTGAAAATAATAAAGAATTCACTAGGGAACCCGTCAGGTCCAGATGCCATTGTTGGAAGACACAGACATGCATCACTTAACAATGGGGACACGTCCTGAGAAATGTGTCATTAGGGGATTTTGTGATCATGCAAATATCATAGTCTACTTACAGAAACCTAGATGGCCTAGCCCACTACGCATCTATGCTAGATGGTATGTGCTATTGCTCCTGTTCAACATGCTACTGTACTGAATACAATAGGCAATTGTAGCACAGTGGTAAGCATCTATGTATCTCAATATATCTAAATAGACAAAAGGTTCAGTACAAATATTCTCCAATCAATGAGTGGATAAAGAAATCGTCTATACTATTCAGTCATAAAAAGGAACAAAATAATGGCATTTGCAGCACCCTGGATGGAACTGGAGACCATTATTCTATGAAGTGACTCAGAGATGGAAAATGATACATTGTATGTTCTCTCTCATAAGTTAAAGCTAAGCTATGAGGATGCAAAGGCATAAGAATAATACAATAGACTGAGGACTTGGGGGAAAGGGTGGGAGGGGGTGAGAGATGAAAGACCACACGTTGGGTACAGTGTACACTGATCAGGTGATGGGTGCATCAAAATCTCAGAAATCACCACTAAAGAACTTACTCATCTAACCAAAACCCACCTGTTCCCCGAAAACCTATTGAAATAAATAAAAAGTATTATAATCTTGCCGAACCAGTATTGTTTATGCAGTCTATCCCTAACTAAAATGTCATTATGCAGTGTATGATGGCATCTCTTTGACTAGGTAGATGGCTATGCCATTAACCAAGGCTAAAACTCAGTGGGGCGTGGTAGCTCACGCCTACAATCCCAGCACTTCGGGAGGCCGAGGCGGTGAATCATCTGAGGCCAGGAGTTTGAGGTCAGCCTGACCAACACGGTGAAACGTTGTCTCTACTGAAAATACGAAAATTAGCCAGGTGTGGTGGTGCGTGCCTGTAATCCCAGCTACTCAGGAGGCTGAGGCAGGAAAATCGCTTGAGCCTGGGATGGGGAGGTTGCAGTGAGCCAGGATTTCACCACTGCACTCCAGCCTGGGCAACAGAGTAAGACCCTGTCTCAAACAAAAACAAAAACAAACCAGGTTGGGGCAGGAGGGAATCTCCTAACTGGCCTCTTGCCTCTTTTTTTTTTTTTTTTTTTTTTTTTTTGACAGAGTCTTGCTCTGTCCCCAGGCTGCAGTGCAGTGGCACAATCTTGGCTCACTGCAACCTCCACCTCCTGGGTTCAAGTGATTCTCCTGCCTCAACCTCCCAAGTAGCTGGGATTACAGGTGCCAGCCACCACACCCAGCTAATTTTTGTATTTTTAGTAGAGACAGGATTTGACCACGTTGGCTAGGATGGTCTCAATCTCCTGACCTCGTGATGCACCCGCCTCGGCCTCACAAAGTGCTGGGATTACAGGCTTGAGCCTCTTGCCTTTTATTCCTCCCCTCTATTGTGTCCTCCACAATTCTCCCTCACTCTTCCATGGTCCCATATGGTTTAGGTTAAGGTCAACTCCTCTTCTAACATACAAGACACTTTATGGTCTGACCCCTCCCCCTGTCTCCAGCTATACTCCTTGCCACTCATCCCATCCTCAATCCTCAACATCAGGAAGGTCGAGTCACTTTACAGGTCCTGTTATGTGATGCAGCACATTGTCAAGGGCCTTCATGCATCAGCTCAGACTGACACCACTGCCTGAAGCATCTGTTTTACAGACACTCCACTCATATAATATCTGTGCATACACACTCACCTTTTGAGCCCTTGCTCCTCTGTGCATTCTTTGATGTCCCTGCCAGATAGAATAACCACTGTCTTCTTCTCCCAGTGAACAGGTATGGGCTTCCATTATTTAAATTCAGGCACATATTTCAGTGCATAACTTTCCCACAGCTGGAAAATAAGTATTCTGAAGTCAAAAACAATCTCTCTCTCTCTCTTTTTTTTTTTTTTTTTTTTTTTTTAAGAGACTAGATCTTGCTGTGCCACCCTGGCTGGAGTGCGGTGATGCAGTAATAGTTCACTGTAGCCTCAACTTCCTTTGCTCAAGCTATCCTCCTGCCTCAGCCTCCGGAGTAGCTGGGACTACAGGCAAGTGCTACCATTCCTGGCTAATTTTAAAAAATTTTTGTAGGGATGGGGTCTCACTATGTTGTCCAGGTTGCTCTCTAACTCCTGACCTCAGGCGATCCTCCCAACTTAGCCTCCCAAAGCACTGGGATTACAGGCATGAGCCATTGTGCCCAGCCAAGAACAATACTTTATTCATCAACCCATTTTTGGTGGCTAACACAGCACTTAACATTTTCTAGCTTCTAAATAAATGTTTGGTGAAGGAATTAATCAATCAGTGGAGAAAGATGAAAAATAAAACAAAGTCATTAGAAGTTACAAGGTGTCATATTTAGTCCAAGAATTGAAAAACAGATAAACAAAATATTGGTATATCTATTCAATGGAATATGATTCAGTCATAAAAAGAAATGAAGTACTGATACATGCTACAACATGAAGGAAACTTGAAAACATTACACTCAATGAAAGAATATTTGATATTATTCCATTTATATGAAATGTCCAAAATAAGCAAACAAAGAGAGACAGAAAGTAGATTTGTGGCTGCCTAGGGTTGGAGATATGGGGAGATTGGAGGAGTGAATGCTATGGGGTATTAAGTTTCTTTTTCTTTTCTTTTCTTTTTTTTTTAGACAGGGTCTCACTTTGTCAGCCAGGCTGCAGTGGAGTGCAGTGGCGAGATCTTGGCTCACCGTGACCTCTGCCTCCCGGGCTCAAGCAGTTCTCCTGTCTCAGCCCCCACAGGTAGCTGAGACTACAGGCGCACACCACCATGCCTGGGTAGTAATTTTTTTGTATTTTTGATAGAGATGCAGTTTCGCTATGTTGCCCAGGCTGGTCTCGAACTCCTGAGCTCAAGCAACCCACCCTCTTCCCCTCCCAAAGTAAACTAGAATTACAGGCATGAGCCACCGCTCCCGCCCTCGAGTTTCTTTATGGAGCAACAAAAATGTTCTGAAAGTGATTACACTGATTACACTGACAGACACACAGCTACGCGATTGTACAAAAAGTCATGGGATTGCACACATTAAGTGGGTGAATTGTACAGTATGTGAACAGCTCAATCAAGCTGTTACCCAAAAAGAAAAAGATGTCATATTTAGATTCAAATATAATTCTCTAATGAAGAAAAAGAAAGAACTAGAGGAGCACACTGGGAGACAGGCCCAACTCACGGTGGACATTCACCCAAGGCAGCACGGAGCAATTGGAATGCAAATATGTGTTCACATATATTAAATTCTTCCTGTGCGCTCACCACTATATCAAACACCTTACCTATGGAACTATTTCAGCCCCATGAGTTACGTATTTTTATTCCTATTTACCGAGGAGAAAACAGAGTCATTTGCTCAGCAGCACACAGTTAGTACCATGAAACTAGGACTTGAACCCAAGATAACTAGCTCCAAATCCACACTCTTGACCTCTTGGCTTTGCTTATGAAATTGGAGGGTACATTAAGATTTTTCCTTTCTTGTTTCTTTAAATGAGGGATAGTCTTTGAAAAGCTCTCTAGAGGAATGAGTTTATTTTCTTTAAGAATGGATGCACTTAAAACTATGAAATTTTACCTCTGGGTAATTTTGAGTGAATTTGGCCAGAAGTCATTTGGATTGCCCTAATTTTTTATTGCTTAAATAATTTGTTTTCCTATATTTAATTTCCTGTTGTTTGGTTTTCATTGTGAAATGGAAGGTTTGCTTTTTTTTTTTTTTTTTTTTTTTTTTTTTTTTGGAGACTAGAGACGAAGTCTCACTGTCGCCCAGACTGGAGTGCGGTGGCACAATCTCTGGCTCACTGCAACCTCTGCCTCCCAAATTCAAGCGATTCTCCTGCCTCAGCATCCTGAGTAGCTGGGATTACAGGGGAACACCACCACGCATGGCTAATTTTTGTATTTTTAGCAGAGACGGGGTTTTGCCATGTTTATCAGGCTGGTCTCGAACTCCTGACCTTGTGATCCACCCACCTTGGCCTCCCAAAGTGCTGGGATTACAGTCGTGAGCCACTGCACCTGGCTGTTTTGCTTCTTTAGACTTGTGTTACATTATGGCCAAAGAATGTGGCCTGGCTGGACATAGTGGCTCATGCCTGTAATCGAGCACTTTGGGAGGCTGAAGTGGGAGGATCACTTGAAGCCAGGAGTTCGAGACCAGCCTGATCAACAGTGCGAGACCTTGTCTCTGCAAAAAAAAGTAAACAAATAAAGATAGAAAATTAGCCTGGCAAGATGGTGCACACCTGTAGTTTCGGCTGCCTGGGAGGCTGAGGCAGGAGGATCACTCGAGCCCAGGACTTCAGCACTGCAGTGAGGTATGATCATGCCACTGCACTCCAGCCTGGACAATACAGAAAGACCCTGTCTCCGAAAAACAGATAAATAAAATTAAAATAAATAAAATAAATGTAAAAAAGAACATGACCTGCAGAGTTTCTTCATTGAGGGATTTAAGACACTTATCTTCGTGGTCTAATGTAGAATCAGGTTTTGTAAAACTTCAGAACTCCTGAAAAAAAGGTTCATTCCTTCTTTGGAGGGGAAGTGCCTAGCGCTCCCTGATACATTAAATATAAGACTTTCATAAAAGGAAATTCCAGTCTCTTCTTAAACGATTTTAAAAATAGAATGGCCTTCTCCATAGTAGATGTTTACTGCAAGCAACGTGCTTAGAAGGTAGAGGGAGGAAGAATACGTCTGAGTAATTCAAAAGGCCAAAAGGAGCTCAGTCATTTGTAATCAGATATTTCAATACTTGCAAGGCTTTTACTTTGGCATGATGAATGGTCATAAAAAAAAAATACAAACCTTCCTGTGAAAACCGTTGGCTTCTTCTGCTTTTTACATAATCAATTTGACATTTGAATTTTGGCAAAGGACTGCAGGTACCTTGCTTTATTTATTACCTGAGATTAGATAAAAACATCACTGTTATCAAGCCATACCAGGTTTCTTCCTAAAATAATGTGCAGTTTTTCAAGTAAGGATCACTTTGTCCTGACATCAAAGTCTTCCAAACAGGATTTCCAAGTATATTACACACAGAAGCCATTCTCCTCCCTCCCTTCCCTTTCCCGTCTGCTATAACCACCCCCCACCCTTTAAAATAACCCATTCCCAGCAATTCTACCTTCTACCAACTGTGATATTTATAGCATGGGAACAACCTCGAAAAGAAAAACGGATTACTAAAGGATTCATCCTCAAAACTGGGCCAGAAAAGAGAAGCGCTCTCAGGCACCAACTCTGTCACTTTGCACTCTATATGATCAATACTGAAAGGCAGATGGGTACTCTAGGACCACAGGCTTGCTTTCATTTGGGATGGGAAGATTTTTAACACTGGGGAAAGGCTGAGAGGGCTACAGCTGGAGAAAGGCACTGTGGAGGTCATCAAGCTCTCACTAATCCCTACAGTGATCTCTGTGCTCTCAAAGGCACTCCCTGAAAGGATCTGTCCAGAACCATCTGAAGAATGAGTAGAGGTTTAAAATGGTAAATTCTGGCTGGGCGCAGTGGCTCATGCCTGCAATCCCAGTACTTTGGGAGGCAGAGGCGGGCAGATCACTTGAGGTCAGGAGTTTGAGATTAGCTTGGCCAACATGGTGAAAGCCCATCTCTACTAAAAATACAAAAACTAGCTAGCTGGGCATGGTGGTGGGCACCTGTAATCCAAGCTACTCGGGAGGCTGAGGCAGGAGAATTGTTTGAACCTGAGAGGCGAAGGTTGCAGTGAGCTAAGATTGTGCCACCACACTCCAGCCTGGACGATAGAGCAAGACCCTGTCTCAAACAACACAACAATAAATAAACAAACAAACAAACAAACAAATTCTAATGCCCACTCTCCCAGTTTCCCATGAAAGGCTAAAATGCAAAAATACAGAAACTCAGCTCTCTCTCCAAAACTAAGCCAATGGTCAAACCACAGCCTAAATCTAGAAGGAACTGGCCAAGCACAGTGGCTCACATCTATAATCCCAGTGCTTTGGCAGGCTGAGCTGGGGCGCATTGCTTGAGACCAGGAGTTCGAGACCAGGAGTTCAAGACCAGCTTGGGCAACATAGTCAGACCCCATCTCTACAAACAATTAAAAAGTTAGCACAGTGGTACCTGCCTATAATCCCAGCTATTCAGGAGGCTGAGGCAGAAGGATCACTTGAGCCCAGGAGTTCGAGCCTGGGCAACATAGCAAGATGCTATCTTTACAAAATATTTTAAAAAGTAGCCAGGTGCAGTGGCACAAAACCTGTAGTCCCAGCTACTTGGGAGGATCTCTTGAGCCCAGGAGGTCAAGATCATAGCCGCAGTGAGCTGTGATTGCGCCACTGCACTCCAGCCTGGGAGACAGAGTCCCAAAAAACAAAACAACAACGACAACAAAATCCACAACTGAGCCAATGGTCAAACTACAGCCTAACTCTAGATGGAATCCCTATACCGCAGCCCAAAATATAAGGCTTGTCCTGGTTCTACCTCATGAAACAATGACAGGCAGCCTGCAAGGTTAGCCGAATTCTCAGGCGACCTCTACTATGCCCCCCTAAGTCTTCATATAATAAGAAATGGACTTTGCATCTTGTATGGCACTTTGCAATTCCCCTTATCCTACCCCCTCTCCACTATATCTCACCTTTCTTCATAAATGTTGATGTCCCAACAAATCAACTCAAGAAAAGCCAAATTCATATGAAATTGGGAGGAGCGGAGGGAGTGACAGTGACACATTTTTGAGACAGCATGCATGGTGACATGATGGTTAAGACCCAGTCTCTGAGGTCGGACAGCCAGGGGCGAATCCCAGCGTTACCACCTACTAGCTGTGCAACGATGGGCAAATACCATAACCTCTCCAAGCCTCCTTCCTCTCTGTGAACTAGAAATGTTAATAGTGCCTACCTCATATTTTAAGACACGTGAAGTCCTTGGAAGAACGCTTAACCATAGTGAGTACTCAGTTTATTATTTCTGGGTTTCAAGCACCTTACAAATAGTGTCTCTTATTATCTCATTTAATCATCCCAAAGATGCTTCGAGCTCCACTGTATGGATGAACAAACTGAGACTTAGAGTAGCTCTATAACTAGCTCAAGGAAATGGAGCTGGTGGGGTGGAGCCGGGGCTTGAGCTGAGATCTACCATCAAAGCCCAGGTTCTACCAGCGTACCATGCTATACCCCTGAGGGATGCAGTCTCCATGAGTGAAAAACTACACACGGAGACAAAGAAAACACCAACCCTGGTGGCAGCAAACACTGATGATGGCTGTTTTTCAAGTGCTCTGTTGGTTTAAAGCAAGGAAGAACCAGACAGTGGGAAAAGAACAGGATGTCACGTGGCAAAGCTGTAGCTATATTATACACTGGGCTTGTGAACTTGTTTCTCCCTGAGGAAAGCAATTTGGAGATTTCTCAAAGAGCTCAAATTAGAATTATCATTCCATCCAGCAATCCCATTACTGGGATATACCCAAAGGAAAATAAATCATTCTACCAAAAAGACACCTGTTACTCACATGTTTATTGCAGCACAATTCACAATAGCAAAGACACGGAATCAACCTAGGTGCCCATCAACAGTGGACTGGATAATATGGTATATATACACCATGAAATACTATGCAGCTATAAAGAAGAAGGAAATCATGTCCTTTGCAGCAACATGAGAGCAGCTGGAGGCCATTATCCTAAGTGAATGGACTCAGGAACAAAAAATCAAATGCTGCATATTCTCACTTATAAGTGAGAAGTAAACATTAGGTACTCACAGACACAAAGATGGAAACAAGAGATACTAGAGACTACTGGAGGAGTTGGGGGAAGGGTTGAAAAATTATCTATTGTGCCGGGCATGGTGGCTCACGTCTGCAATCCCAGCACTTTGAGAGGCTGAGGCGGGTGGATCACTTGGGGTCAGACATTCAAGACCAGCCTGGCCAACATGGTGAAACCCCATCCCTACTTAAAATACAAAACTTAGCCAGGCATGGTGGTGCGCGCCTGTAATCTCCAGCTACTCAGGATGCTGAGGCAGGAGAATCACTTGAACCTAGGAGGTGAAGGCTGCAGTGAGCCAAGATTGTGCCACTGCACTCCAGCCTGGGTGACAGAGTGAGACTCCATTTCAAAAAAAGAAAAAAGAGAAAAAGAAAAAAAAAAGAAAAACTATTTATTGGGTACTATGCTCACTACTTGGATGACAGATCAATCATACTCCAAACCTCAGCATCATTTAATATATCCATATAACAAACATATCCATGTATCCCCTTGAATCTGATTTAAAAAAAAAAAAAAGGCAATAACTGTAGTGAGTGAAAGCCAGCTAAAACCTGGAACCTCAATTTGAAACATCATCCATCAAACTTCCCTCTACCCTTAGAAGTGGAACTCAGCATACATCACCCAAGAGGACAGAAGACGCAGCCTGGAGCAACCCGCATCCCTATCTGTTGGCAAGAACTACGTCCGGACAGACCTTGCTTTGAAATAAAGCGGGAAACTGACATGGAGATGCGTAAAACCCTTTCAGAACCATATCCCAAAGTCTCAAGGGGAGAAACAGGCCTCAAAACAATGCAAGCACACGCGGGCTTCATGAAATGGGAGCAAAACTCTGTAGTGAGAGAATCTCCTAAAGGAAAAATGAAATGGAAAGAGATGAAAAGGGATATATGTAACATAAGATTTGCAAGAAATCAAAAAGCACTTAAATATCCACATGGAGATATTTATCAGCAAGACTGATACCACAGGAAAATCAAATCAGTGATATTCAGAATACACCGGAGAAGTTCTCTAAGAATGTAGAGGAAAAGGATAAAGGAATGAAAGTAATGAGAATGATAGCTCTGTGAAACCCAATTTTAAAACTCCAGTATAAATATAATAAATTTTTCAGAATAGAGTAGAACAAAAACAACAAACTAATGAAAAAAAGAAATAGAAAACATCTTTTCTTGACCTTTAGAAAACCATGTTCTATAAAAGAGATCCTCACATAGACATATCCTGGCAGAATATATATTGAAATGCTGGAAAACTTTAAACCATTTCAGGATCTGAAAAAAGTACTTAGAACTGAATGAAAATCAGACTGACTCTGGCTTTTCCCTGTGATAGAAAGTTCAGGAAGACACCAGAATACTATCTACACAGTTAAGGGGAAGGGTTAGAAACTCAAGGAGTAACCAGAGATTTTGGAAACACACTTGTGTAGTCTGACATCTGTGAAAATAATATGCTTGGCTGTTTTTGCTTTGAGAGTACATACACCAGTAAGCAGCTTAAGAAAAATATCACCTTAGTTCAACCATTATGGAAGACAGGGTGGCAGTTCCTCAAGGATCTAGAACCAGAAATACTATTTGACCCAGCTATCCCATTACTAAGTATATACCCAAAGGATTATAACTCATTTTACTATAAAGACACATGCACACACACATATGTTTATTGCAGCACTATTTACAATAGCAAAGACTTGGAGCCAACCCAAATGCCCATCGATGACAGACTTTTGCATAAAGAAAATGTGGCACATACACACCATGGAATACTATGCAGCCATAAAAAAGAATAAGTTCACGTCCTTTGCAGGGACATGGATAAAGCTGGAAATCATCATTCTCAGTAAACTAACACAGGAACAGAAAACCAAACACCACACGTTCTCACTCATAAGTGAGAGTTGAACAATGAGAACACATGGACATAGGGAGGGGAACATCACACACCCTGTTGCGGGGTGGGGGGTAAGAGGAGGGAAAGCATTAGGACAAACACCTAATGCATGCGGGGCTTAAAACCTAGATGACAGGTTGACAGGTGCAGCAAACCACCATGGCACATGTATACCTGTGTAACAAACCTGTACGTTCTGCACATGTATCCCAGAAATTAAAGTACAATTAACAAAAAAAACCTTACATTTATGCCAAACAATGAGTAGGTCACAGTCATGCTATTTGTGGGTTTTCCTTAAAAAATTTAGTCCCCAAACTCCGGCGGGTTTAGGGTGGGTTAAGGACTGTGAGGATGTTTCTGGGAACCTGCAATACTACCCTTGATAACTCCCCTTCTCCCTGGTTTCTGCAAACTTCCAGAAACCAGGAACTGTGCTCCCTGGATCACATCCTGACTACTACAGTCCACACCAGGTTTACCAACCAGTTAAAACAATCTCTGGTGCTTCTCTGTTTCACAAAAATTAGCAAGTGCTAAATTATGTATACTGCTGGATGCTGTATGAAAATTAATACAAAGAACCTCCTTCCCAAACAGGGCAACATCATTTAAAAGGTGCCTTTGCTGTCAAGTAATTTGAGGTCTGATTTTTCTGTTTCTTTATTATTTAATAACTTTTTTTTTCGTAAGTCCAAAAGTAATACTAACTCAATGCAGAAGATACAGAAAAGCACCAAAGGGTAAAATACACGCATTATCCTAAAGAAAAACATTGTTAACTTTCATTATGTTCTTGCAGCATTTCCCATGCATAGCCTTCACATAAGAGGCCTCTTTTTTGCGGGGCGGGAAGGGGACGGAGTCTCACTCTGTCGCCCAGGCTGGAGGGCAGTGGCGCGATCTCAGCTCACTGCAAGCTCCACCTCCCGGGTCCACGCCATTCTCCTGCCTCAGCCTCCCCAGCAGCTGGGACTACAGGCGCCCGCCACCACGCCTGGCTAATTTTTTTTTTTTTTTTTTTAATTAGAAACGGGGTTTTACCGTGTTAACCAGGATGGTCTCCATCTCTTGACCTCGGGATCCGCCCGCCTTGGCCTCCCAAAGTGCTGGGATTACAGGCATGAGCCACCGCGCCCGGCCAAGGCCAAGAGGACTCTTTTTTAATGTTAATTGTATTCAACTATACGGTTTGTTGTTGCCTTTGTTCATAATGTAACAAATTCCCATGTGAAAAAAAAATCTCCAACAATATTATTTTCAACGGCTATACTGCATTCCATTCCATGAATAATTGACTCATAATTAACACAACCAACCCCTGATCATTGGATAATTATTTTTAACATTATAGAAATTATACTACACATTATACAATATACTATGTAATGTGGCAATTAAAAACTTAGTTCACGAGGTAAAATTTCCTGAGATCAAATCGCTTTTCCACCATTTATTAGTCATGCAGTGTTGGGCAAATTAAACCATCTGTGCCTGTTTCCTCATGAACATAATGGGAATTACAACAGTACTTAACTCACAGAGCTGTGTGGATTAAATGAATTATACGTGTAAAGGCTTTAGAACCCTCCTTTAGAATGTTCCCTAATACTATATGTGACTTGCAATTGCATGATTTGCTGCTTCTACTCTTTGAAATTCTGCCAAATTCATTTTCATCTTAGTCAGTGCCTTATCCTATAAGCCTATCTTTTTTTGTATTTTCCTCTTTTGTTTTGGAGTCTGTTTCCCTTTATCGTGTTTATTCTTTTATGGTAAACAGCATATATTTAGCTTGTTTCCAGTTCTTTGCTACAGTGTGGAATGAGCATCTTTCTACATGTGGTTTTTTAAACTAATACAATTATTTTAAATATAAAATTCTTAAAAATGAAAGCGGCTCCCAAGGCAATTCACATTTTTCAACTGCTATACATATTGTCTAAATTCCATGCCAGAAAATTCTACAATTTTATAATCCCAACAATAAAGAATGAAAATGCCCATTTTCACACAGCATTGCCAACACTGGATATCTACTTTTTCTGCCCAACTCTGCTAAAATAGTGGATAGAAATTGACATTTTGTTGCTTTATTTTCAATTTCTATTACTAAAAGTTGGCAATTCTTCTCTATAGGCTTATTGATCAATTTGATTTTTTTTTTCCTTTTGTGCAAAACCTGTTCACATTCTTTCCCCAGTTTTCTTTTGTTTTATTTTGTTTTGTGACAGAGTCTTGCTCTGTCACCCAGGCTGGAGTGCAGTGGTGTGATCTCAGCTCACTGCAACCTCTGCCTCCCAGGCTCAAGCATCTTCTGCCTCAGCCTCCCTAGTAGCTGGGATTACAGGCATGTACCATCACACATGGCTAATTTTTTGTATTTTTAGTAGAGACAGGGTTTCACCATGTTAACCAGGCTGGTCTCTAACTCCTGACCTCAAGTTGATCCACCCACCTCAGCCTTTCAAACTGCTGGGATTATAAGCATGAGCCACCACATCCAGCCTTTCCCCAGTTTCTGTCAGAAGTATTTTTCTCCTGATTGAAAAAAACGAAACAAAACAAAACCAAAAAAAACTTAATATATTCAGGATAAACATTTATAATATATAGGAAATATTTTATCTCAATTTGTCAGACTTGTTTACGTTTTTTTTAATGCTTTAAATTTTATAACATCAAATTTACCAATTTTTCCTTTATACCTTATGACTTTGGGGTTAAACTTGAAAAAGAATTCCCAAATTCAGGTTTATGTGTATTTAACCTACAGTGCAATCTCTAACAGTTATTTGTGATTTCATATTCTGTATTTAACTCCTTAATCCAAATCAAATTAATTTTATGCTTTAGCATAAGGAAAGAACCCAACAATTCTCTTTCCAAATATTGATAAATTTTCCCAACATGTTTACTGAATCTTCTTCTTGCTGATTTTGGATTTTTGCCACATACTAGCCAAATAAACTCAAATACATCACCAGCTTCTCCACTGTCCTTTACTGGTCTCCCTGCTTTAATAGCAGCACCACTTTTCATTATTAGAGTTTTTAAAGTGAATCCTCATATCTGGAAGATCAAGGGCTCACTCACCATTTTGTTTTTGTTTTTTGAATAACTTCATTGGCTCTTCACAGCCATTTATTCTTCAGATGAATTTTAGAATCATTTTGTGACATTCCCCAAAAAATGTCCAGTACGAATTTTGTTATTGTTATATTTGAAATGCAGCATCTGTCATTGGATTTGTTTTGGCCTCATCTTCGAAAATACAAATGATCCCTCTGTTGGATCTTTGCTGTCTGTTCTCTGTACTTATGATGTCTCAAATAACTTATAGTTTCTTGTCCTCATCCTATACATTCTAGAGTTTCTCTCAAACTCCTCTTCCTTATGACTGCATAGATTCACTGTAATACAACTTCTGCCTCTTACTGCTTCTAATACTACATGTGACTTGCAATTGCATGATTTGCTTCTTCTACTCTGAAATTCTGCCAAATTCATTTCGTCTTAGTGCCTTATCCTGTAAGCCTATCTTTTTTTGTATTTTGCTCTTTTGTTTTAGAGTCTGTTTCCCTTTATTGTGTTTATTCTTTTATTTATTTCTTTTCTTGTTTCATTTCCTAAAATCCCTTAAGATGAGAACAGATGCAGGCTAAAGTTTGTTCCTGTTTTCAAAGAAAAAAAAATCTTTTTTTTAACTATGCCCTTTCTTTACTTCTTAAGGAATATGTTTATCTCCTTTCACATTGCAGATGTGTTTATATATCCCATATTGAAGACTGGGTTTTTCCTGCTTATTCAGCCTTTAATAAGAATGGATTTATCCCTTGATGAGATTCGTCCCACCTGGCCACCTGGAGGCTGGGACAGCTGCAACATGGGAATCTCGTGGAATGAGCAAGGTCCCTGTATTTTTATAAGAACCAAAGACTAGTAATCTTCCCAAATATAGACATTATCTGTCACTGAGCTCCTCTTTCTATCTTTGCTGTAAAGCTGTTGAAACAGTCTCTATATTATCTCTATCTAATATCAATATAAATGGTAAAATATCAACTATTACAATTTGCCAAAAAGAAAAAGATGCTAATGAACTACTCAAAATGTTGGTAAAATCTGCATTTCACGCCATGACTAGAAAGGCCTCATTTGAGCTGGTCTTTCTACATTTATGCATCCTCCCACTCTCTCCTCAATTCACTAATCTCCAACCACTATGGCCCTCTGTCTCTTTGTCGGGGGAAGGGAAAAACTTATTCTTACCTTGTGCTTTGGGTTGAAGGGAATGCTCTGCCTCTGGATGTTCCAATGGCAAACAACTTTTTGTTTTTCAAGCATCGCTTCAAATGTCCCTCCCTTGAACACCCTCATTGGCCAACTCCTATGTGGTTTCCAACCTGCCAGCCTGTTTTATTTAGCTAGTTTGTTTATTCAGTAGTAGTAGTAGTAGTAGTAGTAGTAGTAGTAGTAGTAATAGTAGTAGTAGTATTTGAGACGGAGTTTCGCTCTGTCGCCCAGGCTGGAGTGCAGTAGTGCAATCTCGGCTACTGCAAGCTCTGCCTCCTAGTAGTGCTGGGATTAGAGGCATGAACCACCGCACCTGTCCTGTTTACTTTCTTCTATGAGTGTCTCCCCCTACCAAAAATATAAGCCTTGTAAGAAGGACATTCTCTGTCTTTACATTGCTATAACCCCATAATTTAGAACAGTTTCGTATAATTAACAGACACACAATGCGTGTTTGTTATGTGGATAATGGTTATATATGACAGGTGGAACTCTGGGTGACTTTTATTTTCCTCTTGTTATTTTTCTTTATTCTTCATACTTTACAATGCATATATATTACTTTTATAGTAAAAAAGTACATTTTGAGACAAAAAATATATACAATTTTATCTACAGCATTGGTTTTCAAAGTTTTTAGCAGCAAATCTTCTTTACAAAATCTTTGTGAAACTCCAGTATAGCAGACACAAAGGCAGTATTTTCTTATCAATGTATCATTAAACTCAGATTATAACAGTTGCCTCTTACACAATCAACCCATAAAACAAGGAGGCTTTTTAAATGAAAAATTTAAATTTTAAATTGAGAAATAGGGAGGAAAGTTGTTATTTAATAAAAGCCTCAGATGGCATTCACTTATTTTAATTTAGGTGTTTAATATTGAGGAAGATCCTGATTCATATAGACAGGTAGGTGCAAATGTAGCAGTTTTAATAAGTCACCTGGTTTTATGATATTCTTACATTGAATAGGATTTATAAGAGAACAGTTATTTTTAAGTTTACACAGTCGCAAGTTAACCAAGCTACACAAATTTTCACACTGGTGGTTTCTAATAAGTTTGGTTTCTAATACATTTGGGTGCCATTTTTATCATAGCTCTAAATAGAACAGAATGTATTTAAAATACTAAATATGAATAAAACACTTGCACGACCACTCAAGCATGTCCATGGGAAACTGCAGTTCCGTGGATGATATTTTGAAAACCACAGGGATATGCCTGCAACTGCAACAGTTTAACACTTCAGAGGCAGAGAAAACAAGAGTCAAAAAATACACCAATATGTTAACAGTGGTTCCACCTGGGTGGCAGAATGCCTGGAGACTTTTATTCCTTCTTTTTGCTTTTCCGTATTTTCCAGGGATTTTTTTTAATGGGTGTATATTAATTTGTAATGGGAAAACAACTATTTTTTTAAAAGCCAGAAGCTTGATTCGCAGGAATGTCACAAACAATGTTGAGCTAAAGAGGTCAGACACAATAGACCATTTTGTTCCTTTCACCTAAAATGCAAAAGCAGGAGAAGGGAATACATAGTGTTAGTGTAAAGGTAGTGGCTGCTCTCCAGGAAGGCTGGGGATTTGAAAGCCATCACCATGTCCAGGGCTCAGAAATTCTGCTCATGTTCTGTTTCTTTCTTTCTTCCTCCGTCCCTCCCTCCCTTTCCTTCCTTTCCCTACTTCCTTCCTTCCTTCCTTCCATCCTTCCCTCTTTCCTTCCCTCCCTCTTTCCTTTCTTTTCTCTTTCCCTCCTTCCTTCCATCCTGTCCTCTCTCCTTCCATCCTGTCCTCTCTCCTTCCTTCCCTCCTTTCTTGTGTCATTTCTCTCTTCCTTTTTTATTCCTTCCTTCTCTCCCTCTTTCATTCCTTCTCCCCTTCTCCTTTGACTTCTTCCTTTCCTCTTTCCTTCCCTCCTTCCTTCCCTCCTTCTCGCCTTCCTTCCTTCCATCCTTTCTTCCTCCCTTCCTCCCTTCCCTTCTCCCTTCCTTTCTTCTCTGCTTCCTTGCTTTTTTCCCTTCCCTTTCTTCCTTCCCTCCCTCTCTCTGCCCTCCCTTCCTCCCTCTCTCACTCCCTTTCTCTTTGCAAACAATCAATCCATGGTTTTTAGTATGTTCACAGACATATGCATCACTACAGTCAGTATTAGAACATTTTCACCACCTCAAAAAAAGAAAACAAAAAATCCTCTACACTTTGGCTATCAGGCTCTTTATTCCCCAGCCCTAAGCAGCCATTACTCTACCAGCCGTCTGTATAGACTTGTCTATTCTGGGCATTTCATAGAAATGGAATCCTACATGGCCTTTTGTCTCTGGATTCTCTCTCAAGCAAGTACGTTTTCAAGGCTCAGGTTCTGTTTCTTGACCTAGGGGCTGGTCATCCCACTTGGTGAAAATTCTCTGAGCTGTACAATATCCTTGATACACTTTTCTCTACCTATGGGATACTTCAATCAAAAGTTCTAGAGAATAAAAAATAAAACAAAGTCAAAAGAAGGTGTTCCAGCAGCGTCCCCCGAAGCCTTCATTTCTGAAGGTAGTCTCCCTTCTCTACCCTTCCAGATTCTTCCCAGGCTTCCCACCACCTATCCCCTTTCCTCCTACTGAGAAGGACAACTGCAGGGACACATAGTTTGCTTTTCTGTCTTCTTCTCTCTCCCCCTTCCAACCCTCCGCCTCCCATCTCCTACCAGGCTGTTAGGGCTTCTACAGAACAGCCTCCCCTTGGGGCGTGCCTGCAGTGCCATTTTTCCTGTTCTTCCCCACCCCAGCCTAATCAAGCTTCTCTTTGGCCTACTCCATCCCTTGGGAGTGTTGGTGAATGTGAAGAATAAATTATTTTATGCTAAGATTTTGTGCTGTCAGAGTAATCTTTCTGAAGTGAAAATTTACGCTGGGTGTGGTGGTTCACACCTGTAATCCCAGCACTTTGGGAGGCTGTATTGGTTTGTTTTCATACTGCTATAAAGAACTGCCCAAGACTGGTAATTTATAAAGGAAAGAGGTTGCATTGCCTCACAGTTCAGCATGACTGGGGAGGCCTCAGGAAACTTACAATCATAGGAGAAGGCAAAGGGGGAGCAGGCACCTTACTCACAAGGAGGCAGGAAGGAGAGTGAACACAGAAGGAACTACCAGACACTTACAAAACCAGCAGATCTCATAAGAACTCACTATCACCAGAAAGGTATGGAGGAAACCACCCTCGTGGTTCATTATTTAATACCTCCACCTGGTCTCTCCCTTCACACGTGGGGATTATGGGGATTACAATTCAAGATGAGATTTTGGGTAGGGACACAGCCAAACCATATCAGATGCTGAGGTGGGAGGATCCCTTGAGCCCAGGAGGTCAAGACCAGCCTGGGCAAGATGATGAGCCCTTGTCTCTACAAAAAAAAAAAAAAAATTTTTTTAATTAGCTGGGCATGGTGGTGCATGCTTGTGGTCCCAGCTACTTGGGAGGCTGAGGCAGGAGGATACCTTAGCCCAGGAGTTCAAGGCTGTAGTGAGGTATGATTGTACCACTGCATTTCAGCCTGGATGGCAGAGCAAGACCCTGTCTCTAAAAAAATAAATAAAATGAAGTGAAATTAAGATTTTATTGTGACACCCCTAATGAAATCATTCAAAGGGTTCGTATTGCCAACAAAATTAACTTAGACTCCCTATAGCCTAATTCTCCAGGCTGGCCCAAACCTGACCCTTTCTCACCTCTCCAGACCTCAGTCTCTGCATCTCTTTTCCCTTCCTCTCCAGGCTCCAGAGAAGCTGGGCCAGGTAGAGTTGCTCAAACCCATTACTCTGTTGCACACACCATTGCTTTTGCTGTAACTCTTCCTTCTGCCTAAAACACCTTTCCCGCCCATTCCCTTCCTATTAACTATGTGTGACTCAGCTAAAATACATACTGCTGACTCTCAGATGGAGCCCCATTTTGCCTTTTAATTTCAGCAAGAAAGGAGAGACCACATGCAAAGCATCTCTCCTGTGTCTCCTGGCTTTGGGCCAATGAACTTACTCCTACCGTAGTTCAGTGTACCCATCCGTAAAACGATGACGATCCAAGAAACGACTCAGTAGATCTGTAGCAAGAATTAAATTAGATAACACACCTAGAGCATGAGAAACAAGGCCCGGTGCATCACAAATGTTCGATGAATGTTAGCTATCACTGCAAAATATCATTGCATCTTCTTGTTTCTATTGATGGTCCCTGCTGCTAAAATAGGAGTCCGTGAGCTCTGGCTTATTCATCTAACTTGTCGGCAGATGAGGTGACAGCCCGTGATGGGGTCAGGCCAGGGTTTGAATTAACATTCTTCCACCTATTAGCTGGGCCAGTTTCTCCATCTCTCAAATGGAAATATGACAGTGTTGTGCAGAGGATTAAAGATGATAATGATAGAGAGCTTTTGGCACGTTTTCTGGCCCACATTAAACTGTTTCATATAAGACTTAAGACCTGACTCGTAATAGATGCTTGACAAATAACCTTTTTTGTGGCTCCTGGATATCTGATTATTTTGTACTTCAAATCCATGTTTCCTTTGCTTTTAAATACCAGAGAAGGGCTGGGCGCGGTGGCTCACGCCTGTAATCCCAGCACTTTGGGAGGCCGAGGCGGGCAGATCATGAGGTCAGGAGATGGAGACTATCCTGGCTAACATGGTGAAACCCCATCTCTACTAAAAACACAAAAAAATTAGCCAGGCATGGTGGCAGGTGCCTGTAATCCCAGCTACTTGGGAGGCTGAGGCAGGGGAATCACCTGAACCCGGGAGGTGGAGGTTGCAGTGAGCCGAGATTGCGCCACTGCACTCCAGCCTAGGCAACAGAGCAAGACTCCATCTCAAGAAAAAAA
>NW_016811820.1:4738740-4831690 GCF_001698545.2 Rhinopithecus bieti
AGGCAACAGAGCAAGACTCCATCGCAAGAAAAAAAAAAAAAAAAAAAACACCAGAGAGGGGATGAATCTACCCAATAGATATGACATGGGAGAACTGAAGGTCTATGACTAAGGAGTGCCCCAGCCCCCATTGAAACTATTCCAAAATATCTTCTTCATCTTCAATCATACATGGGGCGAACCATAGAAGACCTATCTTATTATTCAGATATTTCTAGGCCTGGCATAGTATCTCTCGCCTGCAATCCCAGTGCTTTAGGAGGCTGACAGGAGCACTGCTTGAGGCCAGGAACTCAAGACCAGTCGGGGCAGCAAAGTGAGATCCCATCGTTACAAAGAATGAAAAATGAGCCAGGCCTGGTGGCATACACCTGTAGTCCCAGCTACTCAGGAAGCTGAGGCTGGCGGATCACTTGAGCCCAAGAGTTGGAGGCCGCAGTGAGTTATGATTGTACCACTGCACTCCAGCCTGGGCAACACAGCAAGACTCTCACTCCTAAGAAAAATAAAAAAATTTTTAAAAAGGTGTTTCTAACCAACCAGTCTATCAACCAGTCAATAGTAATGATGCAAAATACCTTAACTGTTTGTGAGTTGCCTTCCACATGGAGAAAATCCTTGAGAGAAACTTTTGATTGCGGAGTCAACAAAACAAAAATGCTCGAGAAAGCCTCGTCCTCAGGACCCTCCTTGCTGTGGGCTCTGCCCTGATTTCACAGGGCTTGTGATCAACCTGCTGATGAATTTCTGCTCAGAATGAAAATCACTCTGAAGATGTGGGTCCGTTCTGGTAGTTACGCTGCTACCACTAAGAGGCATTCCATCCTGCCTCTTATAATTGCTAATGCATCGCATGTCCTAATTAAAAATAACCAAACATTTGTCCAGACGTTATCCTTGTTCTCCACTCTAGCAAGATGTCCAGGACGGTCCACTCTGGCCTTAGAGTCGGAGAGAGCAAGTGGCAGTTCTCGGACATCAAGGAATTTTCTGAGTTATCTGCTGTGTGTCTTAACCTGAGTTCCCTAAACAAAGAAGCCTCGGGCAAAACTTTATGGGTCAAAGAAGGCAAATCTACAGAAGGAGAAAATAGATTAGTGGTTGCCTGGGGCTGGGAGTGAGAATGGGAAATGACTGCAAATGGGCTTAAGGAGTGTTTTAGGGGTGATGGAAATCTACTCAAATTGGATTTCGCTGAGGGTTGCGCATTGCTGTAGATTTTATGGTATGTAAATTACACTTAATAAATTACACTTCAATAAAGCTGTTGGGGGGGGGAAGAAAAGCGTTATGAGCTAATGTTTATTTGGGGAATAGCATCCCAGAAAGGCAAAAGTGATGGTAAAGGGTTGAGTTGGGGACAGGGGGGATGGCAGTTCTGAGAAGTGTTGCCACAAGGCTCTGTGACCAGCTGTGTCTACTCAACAATGCACTCCACTGCAGCACTGTGTGCTCCAAACAGGGAGGGAGAAGGATGCACCCACCACCCACAGTTCCCCCTGCATTGTTGAGTTATGCATAAGCCCAGAGAGAGAGCCCTGTAGCTTCTTGAATCTCAGGGGCAACCTTAAAGTGAGAGACCAGGGCTGCGAGGCAAAGGCACTGTTGTGGTATTTCCTCAGCAAGCTGAGGGTGGAGGAGAGGCCCCTGCAGTGAGTCCTTGGTCTAGGCAGAGGGTACCCAACATGACAGCCACAGGAGGAGCACAGGCCTCGCTAGCTCCACCCCAGCAAGTGCATGAATCTGGGCAGATGACCCAGCTCAACCCCGTCCGCTATGCAATGAACGATCCACAAAGGTTTGTGCTAAGGTGTTTAGCACCATAACTATTGACTAGTTAATGTGCTACCTTCTTTATAAATATTTGGGTATTAGGCAACGCACCGTGGCTCACGCCTGTAATCCCAGCACTTTGGGAGGCTTAGGTAGATGGATTGCCTGAGATCAGGAGTTTCAGACCAGCCTGGCCAACATGGTGAAACCCTGTCTCTACTAAAAATACAAGAATTAGCTGGGTGTGGTGGCACATGCCTGTAGTTTCAGCTACTTGGGAGGCTGAGGCAGGAGAATCGCTTCAACCCGGGAGGCGGAGGTTGCAGTGAGCCGAGATCACGCCACTGCACTCCAGCCTGGGCGACAGAGCAAGACAAGAAAGAAAGAAAAGAAAAAAGAAAAGAAAGAAAGAAAGAAGGAAGAAAGAAAGGAAAGGAAAGGAAAGGAAAGGAAAGGAAAGGAAAGGAAAGGAAAGGAAAGGAAAGGAAAGGAAAGGAAAGGAAAGGAAAGGAAAGGAAAGGAAAGGAAAGGAAAGGAAAGGAAAGGAAAGGAAAGGAAAGGAAAGGAAAGGAAAGGAAAGGAAAGGAAAGGAAAGGAAAGGAAAGGAAAGGAAAGGAAAGGAAAGGAAAGGAAAGGAAAGGAAAGGAAAGGAAAGGAAAGGAAAGGAAAGGAAAGGAAAGGAAAGGAAAGGAAAGGAAAGGAAAGGAAAGGAAAGGAAAGGAAAGGAAAGGAAAGGAAAGGAAAGGAAAGGAAAGGAAAGGAAAGGAAAGGAAAGGAAAGGAAAGGAAAGGAAAGGAAAGGAAAGGAAAGGAAAGGAAAGGAAAGGAAAGGAAAGGAAAGGAAAGGAAAGGAAAGGAAAGGAAAGGAAAGGAAAGGAAAGGAAAGGAAAGGAAAGGAAAGGAAAGGAAAGGAAAGGAAAGGAAAGGAAAGGAAAGGAAAGGAAAGGAAAGGAAAGGAAAGGAAAGGAAAGGAAAGGAAAGGAAAGGAAAGGAAAGGAAAGGAAAGGAAAGGAAAGGAAAGGAAAGGAAAGGAAAGGAAAGGAAAGGAAAGGAAAGGAAAGGAAAGGAAAGGAAAGGAAAGGAAAGGAAAGGAAAGGAAAGGAAAGGAAAGGAAAGGAAAGGAAAGGAAAGGAAAGGAAAGGAAAGGAAAGGAAAGGAAAGGAAAGGAAAGGAAAGGAAAGGAAAGGAAAGGAAAGGAAAGGAAAGGAAAGGAAAGGAAAGGAAAGGAAAGGAAAGGAAAGGAAAGGAAAGGAAAGGAAAGGAAAAGAAAGGAGAAAGAAAGGAAAGAAAGAAAGAGAGAAAGAGAGAAAGAAAGAGAGAAGGAAGGAAGAAAGGAAGGAAGGAAGGAAGAGAAAGAAAGAAAGAAAGAAAGAAAGAAAGAAAGAAAGAAGAAAGAAAGAAAGAAAGAAAGAAAGAAAGAAAGAAAGAAAGAAAGAAAGAAAGAAAGAAAGAAAGAAAGAAAGAAAGAAAGAAAGGAAGGAAGGAAGGAAGGAAGGAAGGAAGGAAGGAAGGAAGGAAGGAAGGGAGGGAAAGAGAGAAAGAAAGAAAAATATTTGCATATTAAGATAGGTCTTTTGAGGACTTTGAGGCTGCAGTGAGCCTCAAAGCCTGGGTGACAGAGCAAGATCTTGTCTCAAGAAAAAGAAAAAAAAAATAGGTCTTCTACATCAGGGGTCCCCAACCACTAGGCAGTGGCCTATTAGGAGCCGGGTCGCACAGCAGGAGGTGAGTGACGGGTGCACATGTGAAGCTGCATCTGTATTTACAGCCACTCCCCGTCGCTCACATTCCCACCTGAGCTCTACCTCTTGTCAGATCAGCAGTGGCATTAGATTCTCACAGAAGCACAAACCCTATGGTGAACTGTGCATGCGAGGGATCTAGGCTGTGTGCTCCTTATTACAATCCAATGCCTGATGGTCTGTCAGTGTCTCCCATCACCCCCAGATGGGACCGTCTAGTTGCAGGAAAACAAGCTCAGGACTCCCACTCATTCTACATGATGGTGAGTTATATAATTATTTCATTATATGCTACAATGTAATAATAATAGAAATAAAGTGCTAAATAAATGGAATGCACATGAATCATCCCAAAACCATCCCGCATCCCCCACTGCTCCGTGGGAAAAAGTGTATTCCATGAAACCAGTCCCTGGTGCCAAAAAGGCTGAGGACTACTGGTCTACATGCTAACATCAATGCATGATTGAAGATGAGGATTGCAGATGTGGTTACATCAACACACCATGTCACCTCTCCAAAAGCCTGACCCAGGCAGAAATGCAAACTTGCCTCACCACCTCTGTTGAATATTAAAGATAAAGGAGAGGCCAGGCGCAGTGGCCCACGCCTGTAATCCCAGCACTTTGGGAGGCCGAGGCGGGCGGATCACCTGAGGTCAGGAGTACGAGACCAGCCTGGCCAACATGGTGAAACCCCGTCTCTACCAAAACTACAAAAATTAGCCAGGTGTGGTGGCACACACCTTTAATCCCAGCTACTCGGGGGGCTGAGGCAGGAGAATGGCTTGAATCCAGCAGGCGGAGGTTGCAGTGAGCCGAGATCATGCCACTGCACTCCAGCCTGGATGACAAGAGTGAAACTCAGTCTCAAAAAAAAAAAAAGAAGACAAAGGAGAAAAAAGGCAATGAAGCCCCAATTTTAATCATTTCTATCCCATAATACTGCAAAAGACCTGAAATCAAGACAGCTCCACACAGAGCTACTGCCTTCGTACAACAGCTGTGAATGGACCCAGCCAGGATCTCCCTGCAAAAAAGAATTCCCTGCTGCAGGAGGCCTTCCGGATTCACTCAGTGTTAAGCCACAGCCACGCCCTCCCCGCGCAGCCCCCAGCCAGTGACTGGGCTGGCCATGGGACTTGGTCCTGGCCATTTCTACCCAACACAGGATTCCTCTAATGGGCAGTCTTTGCTGCAGAGGTGAGCACGGGTCGGACCAAGACTTTGTCAGATCTACATGGGAGTCTGAGACTCCTCCTGTTCAGTTCTACTTCCAGGCCTTTCAATTTCACAGCCATTATTATAATACTTCCTCCCTCCCCACCAATAAACCTTGCACACTTGATCTCAACATCTGCCTCTAGAAAGACCCAAATAACAAACTTGTTGACCTTAAATATCACTGGAGCTGGGCAGGGTAGCTCACAGCTATAATCTTAATGCATTAGGAGGCTGAGCGGGGAGGATTGCTTGAGACCAGGAGTTCTAGACCAGCTTGGGCAATACAGTGAGACTCTGACTCTACAAAAAAAAAAAATTTTTTTAACATAACTGGGAGTGGTGGTGTGCACCTGTAGTCCCAGATACTCGGGAGGCCTAAGCAGGAGGCTCGCTGGAGCCCAGGAGTTTGAGCTATGATTGCACCACTGCACTCCAGCCTGGATGACACAAGACCCTATGTCTAAAAATAAACACTAAAGATAAATAAATACATACAATTTTCACAGGTCTGGGGATTAGGAGGTGGCATCTTTGGAGAAGCCATAATTCTGCGTATCATAGGGCGCATCCCAAGCAGAAAGTACTCTGACCCTAGGGAGGTGGAGAAGAGTCGGCATGGGGCCAGTGGCTCTCTAAGCTCTTGTCACTTTCTGTCCCCTTCACCTGCTTTCTCGCTCCTGAGGTCTAGACATAGAGATCAGTTATTAGACCAGATGCACCTCTGATCCCAAAATAAAGCAGGAGACAATGCAGCTGACTGGTACCCTGAGCTCTTTCTCCAAAAGAGACAACTTCACAGCATTGTTTTTTGGTGGAGGAGACAGGGTCTGGCTCTGTCACCCAGGCTGGAGTGCAGTAGCACAATCACGGCTTACAGCAGACTCAACTTCTCCACCTGAACTGATCCTCCTGCCTCAGCCTCCTGAGTAGTTGGGAGTACAGGCACATGCCACCATACCCACTGACATATCTTTTTTTTTTTAAAGAGACGGGGTCTTGCTATGTTGCCCAGACAGGTCTCAAACTCCTGGGCTCCAATGATCCTCCCACCTCCCAAAGTGCTGGGATTACAGGTGTAAGCCATTACATCCGGCCTTCAGCATTTTAAAACCCATGTGTGAATGCGACAGGATGTTAGAGGCAATAGAGAGAATGTAAGAAAGGATTAAGGAAAGTGCCTTTTTGGGGGTTTCCTTCCCACGGACCAAGGTGCACGTGCTGTCCCACCCCCAAACTCCCCCTAAAGGGCTCTACTCTCTGTTGTAGGACGTAGATAAATGGACAAGAGAGTTCCTGGAGACAGAGCATACCCCAGCCACTCCCCTGTCCCAGGCAGCACAGCCCTATGACCCAGTGAATAACAGGACTCAGGAGTCTCGGGTGGAGACAGGTCTGGGCCTGGGCATCTTGCCTCTCAGAGTATGACTAACACCAGCCCCAAACATCATTATAGAGAACAACTCTATAAAGCGCTGGTCCACACCAATAAACCTCTCTCCCTGGCCCTGACATCACTGCTTCTATAGCAACCAGTTCCTCTTCAAAGAGCAAAATGTGGGAGACTGAAAAGCACAGTCAAAACTGAAGACACTAAGTTGTGCCAGATGAAGAAATGGGCCAGAAAGCTACATCGGAGTTCAGAGGTCGTCATCAGAGAAGGTCTAGGGGAAGAAGGAGGATTTCACAGGCATCTCTAGGGTCCAAACCAGAAAGACCCAACTGACAAACTTGGTGACCTTAAATATCACTGGGGCTGGGCGTGGTGGTTCACGCCTATAATCCTAATGCTATGGGAGGCTGAGGCAGGAGGACTGCTTAAGGCCAGGAGTTCGAGATCAGCTTGGGCAATATAGTGAGACCGCCCACCTCTACGAAAAAAAAAAAATTTTAAATAACTGTGCAAGCCAGGCGCAGTGGCTCATGCTTGTAATCCCAGCACTTTGAGGGGACGAGGCGGGCGGATCACAAGGTCAGGAGATCAAGACCATCCTGGCTAACATGGTGAAACCCCATCTCTACTAAAAATACAAAAAATTATCCGGGCATGATGGCATGCACCTGTAGTCCCAGCTACTCAGGAAGCTAAGGCAGGAGAATCACTTGAACCCAGGAGGAGGAGGTTGCAGTGAGCTGAGATCATGCCACTGCATTCCAGCCTGGGCAACAGAGCAAGACTCCATCTCAAAAAATAAAATAAAATGACTGTGCATTGTTGCTTTGGTATCCCAAAGAAACAACGAAGAGCCCAGCTCAGTAGCCTGTTGTTATTGTGATTTGCTGGTTTTTCTGTTGTGTGGGGTGAGGAATTGAGTGAGAATCCCTAACCTGACCGTGTAGAGGACGCCATACTTGAAGAAGTTTCCAAAAGCGAAACATCACTTTGCTTTAGTGTACAATATCTAAGTAAACATAATTGTCCTTCAAAGAAGAGAAAACCATTAATCCACTCAAGGGGAACCCTGGGAGAGTAGGGACTGGGTGGTCATTAAGTCCTTCTTATGGACATTAATGAATATGACCCTATAAAACAATGACTGGTAAAGCACTATGTCCAACATCGATTTTCCTCTGCAGGAGAAGTGTCTCATTATCCATTCTGTAGCACTTGGGCTATCTTCATCTAATCTGATCCGGCCCACAGGGGAGATGCAAATTGTGTAGTCCCAAGAGCAACAAAGTGCAAGGAACTGTAGATGCCATGAGAAGCACACCCCTGAAATAGTAAACTGCAACCTATCTGAATTACCCCACTCTCGACTCTGACAACCAACGACATGCTTTTTTGGGGAATATGTATTCATTAAATAAGCACTCAGCCATTCTACTTCTCAGTTACCTCTAGTGACTCTAAGATCTGACCATGAGCACAGAAGAGGAAAAATTCCTCCCTAGCAACAGCCAGCTGCAACTGAGTCAAATACCCTTCATTTTTTCTTCATTTTCTTAAGAGACAGGGTCTTGCTCTGTCGCCCAAGGCTGGAGTGCAGTGGCGTGATCATAACTCACTGTAACCTTGAAATCCTGGGCTAAAGTGATCCTCCAACTTCAGCCTAAGAAGCAGCTAGGACTACAGGTGCATTCCACCACTACTGGCTAATTTTTCTTTTTCTTTTTTGTAGAGATGGGATCTTGCTCTATTGCCCAGGCTGATCTCACACTCCTGGCCTCAAGTGATCCTCCTGCCTCAGCCTCCCAAAGTGCTGGGATTACAGGCATGAGCCACCGCACCTGGTGAGATGCTCTTCATTTAAGAGTCAACTGAACTTCAGAATCAGAGGTGCAACACGTAGTACTCCCTGATACAATTTCCCATTAAAATCCATGAAGATACATATGCGTGCACACACACACATGCACAAGCACACACAGACACACATACAAGCACACACACATGCACACATGCAATGCACACACGCACGCACACACACATGCAGGCACACACACACATGCACACACGCACACTCACACACAGAGGCAGTAGAATAGGAAACTGCATATAATAGAATTTCCTATGCGAATGGGAGACATTTCAGTGGCCGAACTGTCCATAGGCTCAGTTCGAGAGAGAAAATCCTAGAATGAACAAAAGCTACCTTCTAAACCAGAACTGCATCGATGATATCAAAGGATGCAGAAAAAAGCATTGATTAGCCTCCTCATAAAAAAAAATTTCACCTCACTAGTAGTTAAAGTAAAACAAAACTCCAGTCTTATTTGAAGCCACTAAATTGGCAACAATTTCTAAAACTATAAACATGATGTTGGCGAAAGGGTGGTGAAAGGGGAGATTTTTTTTTGTTTTTTTTCCACACGCGGTTAGTAGGAGAGGAAACAGAACTAACCTATCAGGGAAGCAACTGGACAATCTGTAATAAGAGCCCTGAAAATGCAGAGACACAATGCCCCAGTGTTTTCACTTGCACAAGTCTTGGCTTTTTTTTTTTTTTTTTTTAGAGACAAAGTAACTCTCTGTTGCCCAGGCTGGAGTGCAGTGTCCTGATCTCCGCTCACTGCAACCTCCGTCTCCGGTCTCCTGGGTTCAAGCAACTCTCCTGCCTCAGCCTCTGTAGTAGTTGGGATTACAGGCACCCGCCATCACGCCTGGCTAACTTTTTTGTGTTAGGTCACAGCTTTAAAAAACAATCACAAAGACAAGCAAAGATTTGTTTTTCCATAGTTCACTATAGCACTACTTAGGACTGGGAAAAACTGGAAATAAAGCTGAGTGGTTGAGGCTGGGCACAGTGGCTCATGCTTGTAATCACAGTACTTTGGAAGGCAAGGAGGGCGGATCAGCTGAGGTCAGGAGTTCGAGACCAGCCTGGCCAACATGGTGAAACCCCGTCTCTACTAAAAATACAAAAAAAATAGCCTGGTGTGGTGGCGCGTCTCTGTAATCCCAGCTACTTGGGAGGCTGAGGCAGGAGGATCGCTTGAACTCGGGAGGCAGAGGTTGCAGTGAGCCAAGATCGTACCAGTGTACTCCAGCCCGGGGAACAGAGCAAGACTCTATCTACAAAAAAAGAAAAAAAAAAAGGCTGAGTGGCTGACAACAGGAGAAAGACTAAGTAAATGAAGGGGAAGAGGTTTCTCCAGGAGCTGGTGTTTTCAGAGTGAGTTCTCCACCACTTAGACCTGCCATTAACCCATGCCTGCCCCACTAAGCAGAACCTGACCCAAATCATCTTCCTGTGTCTCCTGCTCAGTCCTGCAGTGAGTCCAACCAGGACAAGGAGTTTATTTTCTGAACATAATAGGAATTATGTAACCTGGAGCGAAATATCCAAGGAGAAATGAAGATAGGAGGGAACATAAGGAAGTAGGCTATTGAGTTGGCCAACACATTTTATTTAAGATTTCTACCTTTATGTCCTTCCCAAAGCCTAGATTTCCCCCTGCAAGATAAACCCACAAAAAAAGGACAACAGAAAATCAGAATGGAAGTGGGGAAGAGAGAAAAGGGAAAGAAAAACAGTTGCCACCGGCTGCCAGACAGGAATTTAATTATTATAACCGAGGATTGAATTCAGTAATACAATTCATGACAGCTTCAGCAACACAGGAAATGCTTGGGTTATAAAGTCCTTATTGTCTAATTGTTTAAAAACAAAAGAATAGTTCTGTTGGAGAGATTGATTATCATCCAGTATGGAAATAAAATAGTGATTTCATGCTTCTGTCATACATGGTTTTATTTTTTGTTTTGTTGAAACAGGGTCTTGCTCTGTTGCCCAGGCTGGAGAGCAGAGGCGCCGTCATAGCTCACTGCAGCCTCAGATTCCTAGACTCAAGCAGCCTTCTGCCTCAGCCTCCTGAGTAGATGGGAATACAGGTGCACACCACTATGCCCTGCTAATTTTTTAAAACTTTTTGTTGAGATGTGGTTTAGCTATGTTACCCATGCTAATTTCAAACTCCTGGCCTCAGGTGATCCTTCCACCTCAGAGACAGAAATGCAATGAGCCAAGCACTGTCTGAGCCTCCTCTGACATGAGGACTCATGCCTTGTACCTTCTTAGTGTTCATGTATCTCTTCTATTAAACAGAAAGTCCTCAGATGGTAGGAACTGTCTGAGTGCCCTTCTCATCCCTGTGCCTTCTCTTTCTCTTTTTTTTTTTTTTTTTTTTTTTTTTTGGTGGGGGGATGCAGTCTCGCTCTGTCACCCAGGCTGGAGTGCAGTGGTGTGATCTCGGCTCACTGCAACCTCCGCCTCCTGGGTTCAAGTGATTTTCCTGCCTCAGCCTCCCAAGTAGCTGGGACTACAGCCACACACCACCACACCCGGCTAATTTTTGTATTTTTTTTTTGTTTGTTATACTTTATGTTCTAGGGTACATGTGCACAACATGCAGGTTTGTTACATATGTATACATGTGCCATGTTGGTGTGCTGCACCCGTTAACTCGTCATTTACATTAGGTATATCTCCTAATGCTATCTCTCCCCCTCCGACAATAGGACCCGGTGTGTGATGATCCCCTTCCTGTGTCCAAGTGATCTTTGTATTTTTAGTACAGATGGGGTTTCACCATGTTGGCCAGGCTGGTCTCGAACTCCTGACCTCAAGTGATCTGCCCACCTTGGCCTCCCAAGGTACTGGGATTACAGGCATGAGCCACCGCGCCCGGCTCCCTGTGCCTTCTTAATCCCATCCTACACCTCCTGCCTAAAAGCACAGTTGAGGAACTCCAGGCACATACTGGTCCTCAATGCAAGTTTGTTCCAAGTTAAAATGAAACCTCGTTACTGCTCCTGAGACAACATCTCTCTACTTCCCATGAGGTGCTAATACAGAAACAATCAAAGACCAAGGTTCTCAGCTGGGTGTGGCGGCTCACGCCTATAATCCCAGCACTTTGGGAGGCGGAGGCAGTCAGACCACCTGAGGTCAGGAGTTTGAGACCAGCCTGGCCAACATGGTAAAACCTCGCCTCAACTAAAAATACAAAAATTAGCCAGGTGTGGTGGCAGGTGCCTGTAATCCCAGCTACTTGGGAGGTTGAGGCATGAGAATCACTTGAATCAGGGAGATGGAGGTTGCAGTGAACTGAGATCGTGCCACTGCACTCCAGCCTGAGCAACAGAGCAAAACTCCATCTCAAAAAACAACAACAACAACAAAAACAAAGACCAAGGCTCCTAGGAAACAGGAATTTCTGCTTCCTTCACGTCAGGTAGACATAGATTGAAAGACAGAGCTGGGGCACAATGGTGCCAGGATGACAAACAGGGCCTCCATTAGGGTCACTTCCACCAAACTCTCCCTAATGACACCTTCATCTCCACCCCTCCCCACATTTCCCACAGTGAAGAACCATTACCACCTGATATGGTTTGGCTCTGTCCCCACCCAGATCTCATCTTGAATTGTACTTCCCACAATTCCCATATGTAGTGGGAGGGACCCCGTGGGAGGTAATTGAATCATGGGGGTGGGTCTTTCCCACGCTGTTCTCATGAAAGTGAATAAGTTGCAGGAGATCTGATGGTTTTATAAATGGGAGTTCCCCCGCACAAGCTCTTTTTTCTTTGCCTGCCACCATGTAAGATGTGCCTTTCACCTTCTGCTATGATTGTGAGGCCTCCCCAGCCACGTGGAACTGGGAGTCTATTAAACCTTTTTCTTTATAAATGACCCAGTCTCATGTATGTCTTTATCAGCAGCGTGAGAGCAGATTGATACACCACTGTACCCAAAAAACTGCCAAGCAGGCCTTTCTGAAGAATAATGCTTCACTACCAAAGTGTAAAGGAAACTTTTTGTTTGGCTGGTTATCTGTCTGTGTGTGGACTTTATGCCCATTCCTATGCTTCTGCTTCATCAGAGACTCTGAATCAAGATGTTAGATATGCAGCCAGGCCCTCAGATTAGGAAATGCTCCCCCAGGTAATGCCGTAGTGCCCTTCACTTAAGAAGCTATGCTCTAGCACAGGGGTGCTGTATTAGTCCATTCCAGTATTGCTATAAAGAAATAACCTGACACTTTGGAAGGCTGAGGTGGGTGGATCATGAGGTCAGGAGCTCAAGACCAGCCTGGTCAACATGGTGAAACCCCATCTCTACTAAAACTACAAAAATTAGCTGGGCATGGTGGCACATGCCTATAATCCCAGCACCTCGGAAGGCTGAGGCAGAGAATTGCTTAAAACCAGGAGGTGAAGGTTGCAGTGAGCCGAGATCATGCCACTGCACTCCAGCCTGGGTGACAGAGCGAGACTTCATCTCAAAAAAAAATAAAAAGAAAAGAAAAGAAAAAAAAAAACATAAAGAAATACCTGGGGCTGGATAATCTATAAAGAAAAGAGTAAAGTTTAGGCCAGGCACGGTGGCTCATGCCTGTAATCCCAGCACTCTGGGGGGCCAAGACAGGCAGATCATTTGGGCTCAGGTGTTTGAGACCAGCTTGGCCAACATGGTGAAACCCCATCTCTACTAAAAATGCAAAAATCAGCCAGGTGTGGTGGCACAAGCCTGTAGTCCCAGCTACTTGGGAGGCTGAGGCAGGAGAATCGCTTAAACCTGGGAGGCAGAAATTGCAGTGAGCCAAGACCATGCCCCTGCACTCCAATCTGGGTAACAGAGCAAGACTCCATCTCAAAAAAAAAGAAAAAAAAAAAAAAGAAAGAAAGAAAGAAAGAAAGAAAGAAAGAAAGAAAGAAAGAAAGAAAGAAAGAAAGAAAAGAGAAAGGAAAGAAGATTTAACTGGCTGGCAATACAGGAAGCGCGATGCTGGCATCTGCTTGGCTTCTGGGCTGGCCTCAGGAACTTGCAATCATGGCAGAAGGCAAAGGGGAAAGCTGTTATGTCACATGGCAAAAACAGGAGCAAGAGAAAGGGGAGGTACCATACACTTTTAAACTACCAGATCTCACGAGGACTTACTCACTGTCATAAGGACAGTACCAAGGAGGATGATGCTAAACCAGTCACAAGAAGTTTGCCCCCATGATCCAATCACCTCCCACCAGGGCCCCCTCCAACACTGGGGATTACAACTGAACATGAGATTTGGGTGGGGGACACAGATCCAAACCCTATCAGGTGCCTCGTTTGGAAGAGTCAGTGCTGGTTTCTCACCCACCTCTGAGGATCTTGCTTGACACAATCAGAGACCCCCATGGCCAGAAATCATAGGCTAAAAAGAAAAGGAGAAGGCCAGGTGTGGTGGCTCATACCTGTAACCCCAGTGCTTTAGGAGGCCAAAAGTGCAAGGACTGCTTAAGCCCAGGAGTTCAAGACCAGCCTGAGCAACATAGTGAGATCCCATCACGATCAAAAAATATGCAAATTAATCAGACATGGTGGCGTGCACCTGTAGTCCCAGCTACTCAAGAGGTTGAGGCAGCAGGATCGCTTAAGCCCAGGAGTTAGAGGCTGCAGTGAGCTATGATTGCACCACTGCAATCCAGTCTGGGTGACAAAGCAAGACCTTGTCTCTAAAAAACAATGGAAAAAGAAAATGAGAGGGTAGCCCCTGCTTAGGGTGAGCTATAGGCTCCCGGTAAAGCAGTTGGCTCACTGCTCAAAATATAATTAGAATGATGGGCTTTCCTTGCTGCTATTTATTTAATGGGCTGCAGTCAGGCAGAGGAGAAGAGGAGTTCCCATTCTCCTGACAACAGAGCTGAGCTTAATCTGAAATCGAGGCTGGAGCTGGGCACATTGGAGAAATAAAATCTCCCAGGGGAATTAAAATCTGAAGGAATGACTTCTAAGTCACTGGAGGAGGGAAAATACAAAGGAAACATCATCTCTAAACCAAAAACAGGGCCAAACCAGCATGAGGAAACCGTGCTCCTTCAGCTTTTAACTAGTATGGAAGGTGATTCGTTTTTTTGATGGATATTGCTTACGGGTAAAAAAGGAACCAAGTGACTTCTCTCAATGCTAGTGAACTGCAGGAAGATCCAGCAGCCACTGCTTAAAAAGAGCAAGACATTCCCTGCCTTCCCCTGAACTTGGTCTCTCATAGGCCTGATATGGTCCCTCAAAGGCCCCCACAAAAGGAAGTCATTACCAGGTAAAGCAGAACTACCATTTGACCCAGCAAAAAAAAATAAATTGTTCTACCCAATTATTCTACTGAAAAGCCGCGCGCACTCGCATGTTTGTTGCAGCACTATTCACGGTAGCAAGGACGTGAAATCCACACAGATGCCTATCAACAGTGGATTGGATGAAGAAAATGTGGTGCATAGACACCATGGAATACTATGCAGCCATAAAAAAGAAGGAAATCGTGTCCTCTGCAGCAACATGGAAGCAGCTGGAGGCTATCAACCTAAGCAAGTTAATGCAGAAACAGAAAACCAAATGCTGCATGTTCTGGCGTATACATGGAGCTTCAGTACCAGGTACACACATACATAAAGATGGAAACAAAAGACACTGAGGACTACTAGAGGGAGGGTGTAGGGAGAAGGGCAAGGGCTGAAAAACTACCTATTGGGTGCTATGCTCATTAGCTGGGTGACAGGATCAATTGTACCCCAACATCATACAATATACCCTTGTAATATATACTCATCATCACACAATATACCCTTGTAACAAACCGGCACATGTACCCCCTTGAATCTAAAATAAAAGTTGAAATTATTTTTTAAATTAAAAAATAAAATCTTCTAGGGAATTAAAATTGGAAGAAGTGATTTTTTCAATCACTAGAGGAGGTAAAACGCAAAGGAAACATCATCTGTATACCAAAGACGGGGCAAAGCCAGCACAAGGAAATAGTGTTCCTTCAGTTCCTAAGTCATATGGAAGACAAATTTTTGGGGGGATGGATATTATAGGGTCAAAAAAGAAACAAGTGACTTCTTTTAATGCTGTTACTCATGTTCAGAATTAAAACCCAATGAACTAAAGGAAGACTCAACTTTGCTGTTTAAAAAGAGCAGGATATGGCTGGACATGGTGGCTCACCTGTAATCTCAGCACTTTGGGGAGCCAAGGCAGGTGAATCACTTTAGATCAGGAGTTCGAGACCAGCCTCGCCAACAAGATGTAACCCGTCTTTACTAAAAATACGAAATTAGCCAGGCGTGGTGGCTGGCGCCTGTAATCCCAGCTACTCGGGAGGCTGAGACAGGAGAATCTCTTGAACCCAGGAGGCAGAGGTTGCAGTGAGCCAAGATTGCGCCACTGCACTCCAGCCTGGGCAACACAGTGAGACCCTGTCAAAAAGCCAACAAACAAAAAGAACAGGATAAGGCCGGGCACGGTGGCTCACGCCTGTAATCCCAGTAGTTTGGGAGTCCGAGGCGGGTGGATCACGAGGTCAAGAGATCGAGGTCATCCTGGCTAACACGGTGAAACCCCGTCTCTACTAAATATACAAATAATAATCATAATAATAATAATAATAATAATAATAATAATAATTAGCTGGGCGTGGTAGCAGGGGCCTGAAGTCCCAGCTACTCGGGAGGCTGAGGCAGGAGAATGGCGTGAACCCAGGAGACGGAGCTTGCAGTGAGCAGAGATCACACCACTGCACTCCAGCCTGGGTGACACATCGAGACTCTGTCTCAAAAAAAAAACAAAGCAGGATATTCCAGCATTTTCTCTGCACTTGGTCTCTTATAGGCCCAATGTGGTGCCTCACAGGGCCCCGGGAACGAAGTCGTTTTACCAAAAGAGGCCGGGCCAGGCTTTCACGTCTCTTTCTCGGAGAAGCTTCCTTCACCGAGCACCAGGTTCCCGTCTGAGACAGCAGGACAAACTTTAGCAGGGTGTCTTCCTGTGTGTCCCCAGTTCTGTAAGCACCCTGCTTCGGTTCTTTTTCCAACTGACTCGATCCTTAAGTGCCAATTACCATTCCCCGGCATGGGGGTGGGGCAACGACACCCCAAAAAGGGCCATTTACAAAGAAGTGAGCAGGGCTTTCCGCCTGTTGGTCAAGCTTCAAAAGGAGCGGCCAGTCGGGAAAAGAGGTCATTTTCAGTTTTCTGTGCCAAAGAGAAGCGGCTGGACGGGAAGATCAGACAGAGCTCGGTCTCTGAAGATTGATAATTCCACGTGTATTCTATTTTAAAGCGAAGCCCTCGGCGCTACCTTGATGATTTTGTAGAATTTACACTGAAAGGGCATAAAATGTCACACCATCTTGTGTGTTCCTCACTTCCATGTGCTCTTTGCGAGAAAATCAAACTCGGCTGTTTCTGAGCTCCTAGCGAGTACCCACAATGTCTAAGGCTTGCAATTTCAACTGTGCATATCTTCTGCAAGGCAAAAGGGTGCAGGGAAAGAAATAGCAGTGGATCAGGCCTGTAATCCCAGCAGTTTGGGAGGCCGAGGCGGGTGGATCATGAGGTCAAGAGATCAATACCATCCTGGCCAACATGGTGAAACTCCATCTCTACTAAAAATACAAAAAGGAGCCGGGTGTGGTGGTGCAGGTCTGTAGTCCCAGCCACTAGGGAGGATGGGGCAGGAGAATCACTTGAACCCGGGAGGCAGGGGTTGCAGTGAGCCGAGATTGCGCCACTGCACTCCAGTCTGGCGACAGAGCGAGACTCCATCCAAAAAAAAATTAGCCGGGCATGGTGGTGCACGCTACTAAGAAGGCTGAGGCAGGAGAATCGCTTGAACCCAGGAGATGGAGGTTGCAGTGAGCTAAGATCACACCATTGCACTCCAACCTGGGTGACAAGCGTGAAACTCCATCTCAAAATAATAATTTAAAAAAGAAAGAAAGAAATAGCAATGGAAAACTGTTCATGCCACCGACATGCTTCTCCGAACCATGATTTCCCCAACCATAAAATGAGGCTAACTCTGCCTACCTGGCAGGGGTGACATAATGACCCAATGCATAGTCTAGCCCATAGGAGTCCTTTCTCTTCCCTTCTTTGAGCCTCAGTTTCCTCACCTATAAAGCTGCAAGGAAGGGTCAAGAAAGTAGGCAACTTCGTAAGATGACCCAGCTTTCATACCTTACATTGTTAGGACTTCCTCTAAGACACATCACTGAAGGTCAGCTTTTGCTATCCCAGTGCTTTCGAGGGTTACATGGACAGGATGAAAGTTATGATCCCCAAACACATCTTCCTACACTGCAGAGATAAGAAAGAAGGCTGACATTATCCTAGGCAAACTAATGCAGAAACAAAATCAAATACTGCACGTTCTCATTTACAGATGGGAGCATTGGGTTCACATGGACAGGAAAATGGGAACCATAAGGCCAGCCATGGTGGCTCACACCTGTAATTCCAGCACTTTGGGAGGCCGAGGCAGGGCAGATCCCTTGAGGTCAGGAGTTCAAGACCAGCCTGGCCAACATGGTGACACCCATCTCTACTGAAAAAAAAAGAAGAAAAACATTAGCCAGGCCTGGTGGCGCATGTCTGTAGTTCCAGCTACGTGGGAGGTGAGGCAGGAGAATCACTTGAACCCAGAAGACAGAGACTGCAGTGAGCTGAGATTGCACCACTGCACTCTAGCCTAGGCCACAGAGCGAGACTCCATCTCAAAAAAAAAAAAAAAAAAAAGACATTGGGGAAACAGGGATGGAGGGCAAGGGTTGAAAACCTACCTGTTGGGTACTGTGCTCGCTACCCGAGTGACAGGTTCAATCATATCCCAAACTTCAGCATCATGCAGTATACCTTTGTAACAAATCTGCACAGGTACCCTCTGAATCTAAAATTAAAAGCTTAAAAAAAAAAAAAAAGAGGGCAGCCAGGAGTGGTGGTCCACATCTGTAATCTCAGCACTTTGAGAGGCCAAGGTAGGCAGATCACTAGAGGTCAGGAGTTCGAGACCAGCCTGGCCAACATGGCAAAACCCTGTCTCTACTAAAATACAAAATTAGCTGAGCATGGTGGCGGGCACCTGTAATCCCAGCTACTCGGGAGGCTGAGGCAAGAGAATTGCTTGAACCTAGGAGGTAAAGATTGCAGTGAGCCAAGATGGCACCAGTGCACTCAAGCCTGGGTGACAGAGAAAGACTCTGTCTCAAAAAAAAACCCCAAAAAACAAAAAAACAAAGATGGGAACAGCAGACATTGGGTTGTGGAGGGTGGGCAAAGGTTGAAAAACAACCATTGGGTACTATGCTCACTACCTGAGTGACAGGTTCAATCACATCCCAAACCTCAACATCATGCAACATACCTTTGCAACAAATCTGCACAAGTACTCTCTGAACCTAAAATAAAAAGTAAAAAAAAAAAAAGTGGGAATCACTTGAACCCAGGCAGCGGGGGTTGCAGTGAGCCGAGATTGCGCCACTGCACTCTGAATCGTTGTGAAGATGAGAAGTAGAGGCACCAGAAACCCGGGAGAGCTTTCCCCAGGCTGCACTGTGGACACCATCCCGAAAGTCTTCCGCCAGCTCGTAAGTACTCTGTCCCAGGACCCTCACCTTCTCCGAGTGACCTCCAGCTCCACGATCCCTACTCTCATTTCTGCTAAGCTCCTCCAATGTCGGATTTCAGGTTCATGGCAAAGCAGAAGGGTTCTGAACAGGTATGGAAATATCGAACCAAGCCCTGCTGTCTGTGCCTATCAACGTGGCTCTTCTTTCTTTGTCATGGGAACTTCCATCCACACAGCTGCTTCATGGGAACCGGGCTTGTCAATGAGATGCCTGTGATCCCAATGTCTGTTTCTCTCATCTAATTAGTTTGGTCAAAGACAGAACGTAGTGTTTCCAGGGACTAGCAGGCTTACCTTAATCTTCCCTTCACCCAACATTCTGTCCTCTGCGTGCCTAGAATGCATGTAACTCCACTCCTGAGCTTAGCATATCACATAACAATTAGTTTAAATGTCTGGCTTCCCCACTGGGCTAAGAGCTCCTTGCCGGGTCTCTCTGGGGTGATAAAATGCATTCTAAAACTGAATTATGGCGATGTGCGCACAGCTCCGTAAAATTACGAAACATCATTGAACTGCACGCTTAATGCAGGTAATTTGATGGTATACAAACAATACTTTGATAAAAGTTATTTTTAAAAATACTCCAGCATTCACTGGTGCATGGCTGTGGGCAAATTACTCCCTGAGCCTCAGTTTCCTCATCTGTAAACCGGGACAATAATAGCTGATGGTGTTCAATTGTCAAGAGGTTTAAATAAAGGTGACAATGGAGAGAAGGTGCTTAATGCAGGGCCTGGAATATAGCAAGCACTCCACAAGTGTTGGCTGTCTTATTTATTTTCTTTCTTTTTCCTCTTCCTTTCCTTTCCTTTTCTATTTCTTTCTTTCCTCCTTTTTTGAGACAGCGTCTTGCTCTGTAGTCCAGGCTGCAGTGCACTGGTGCAATCATAGCTCACTGCAGCCTCAACCTCCTGGGTTTACATGATCCTCCCACCTCAGTCTCCTGAGGAACTGGGACTACAGGCACATGCCACCATGCCTGGCAATTTTTTTTTATTTGTAGAGATGTTGTGGGGGATCTCGCGATGTTGTCCAGGCTGGTCTTGAACTGCTGAGCTCCAGTGATCCTCCTGAAGTGCTAGAATTACAGGTATGGGCCACTACATCCAGCCCATTTATTATTATTATTATTTGTCCAGCACTAAAGATACAATCATGGAAAAAGGAAAAACTAACATGGAAGAAGGGCTGGGCGCTGTGGGAGGCAAAAAAAAGCCTTTCCAAAGATGACCATGTCCTGGTCCCCAGAACCTGTGAATCTGTTACCTCAGATGACAAAGGGACTTTGCATATGTGATTAAAAAGAGATCTTGAGATGGGGGTATTATCCTGTTTTATCTGGGTGAGCCCAATGTAATCACAAAGGTTCTTAAAAAGATGAAAGGGGAAGGCCAGGCACAGTGGTTCATGCCTATAATCCCAGCACTTGGGAGGCTGAGGCAAGAGGATCACTTACCATTTCACCCAGCAATCCTATTACTGGGTGTGTACCCAAAGGATTAAAAATCATTCTACTATAAAGACACATGCACATGTATGTTTAGTTCAGCACTATTTACAATGTGAAAGACTTGGAACCAACCCAAATGCCCATCAATGATAAACTGGATAAAGAAAATATGGCGCACATACACCATGGAATACTACGCAGCCATAAAGAAGAAAGCATTCATGTCCTTTGCAGGGACACAGATGAAGCTGGAAACCACTATTCTCAGCAAACTAACACAGGAACAGAAAACCAAACACCACATCTTCTCACTCATAAGTGGTAGTTGAACAAGGAGAACACATGGATGGACACAGGGAGAGGAACATCACACACCGGGGCCTGTCGGGGGTTTAGGGGGCAAGGGGAAGAAGAGCATTAGGACAAATACCTAATGCATGTGGCGCTTAAAACCTAGATGACAGGTTGATAGGTGCCGCAAACTACCATGGCACACGTATACCTGTGTAACAAACCTGCACGTTCTGCACATGTATATTTTAAGTAAAATTTTAAAAATATTTTTAAAAAAGATCAGCCTGGGCAACATGGCAAAACTCTACAATAGATACCAAAAAAAAAAAAAAAAAAAAAAAAAAAATTATCGGGTGTGGTAGCACACACCTGTAGTTCCACCTACTTAGGAGGCTGAAGTGGGAGGATCACCTGAGCCCAGGTAGGTCAAGGCTGCAGTGAGCCATGATTACACCACTGCACCCCAGACTGGGCAAAAGAATGAGGCCCTGTCTTGAGAAAAAAAAATGGTGGAAGAGGACAGTAGGAGAGTCAGAGACAGAGATCTGAAGATGCTCCACTGCTGCCTTTGAAGATGGAAGAGGGGATATGAGCTAAGGAATGCAGGCAGCCTCTATAGAAGATGGACAAAGCAAGAAAACAGATTCTCCCCCAGCATCTCCAAAGGAACATAGCCCTGATAATATCCCAATTTTATCCCAGTAAGACGCATTTCAAACTCCGACCTCCAGAACTGAAAGATAATAAATTCGTATTCTGTTAAGCGCTAAGTTAGCGATAATTGGTTACAGCAACTATAGAAAGCGAGCATAGGCACAGTCGTTTCCCATCACCCACAGCGTCACTTTCTGCAGTTTCAGTTACCTGAGTTCAACTACATTCCAAAAATATCAGATGGAAAATTCCAGAAATAAAAAAATTCATCAGTTTTCATGTGCATGCCATTCCAAGGAGCGTGATGAAACCTTATACCATCCCAAACTACCCCGCCTGGGGACATGAATCGTGCCTTTGTGTAGCCTAGCCACACTGTCTACACTGCCAGACTGTCAGTCACTCAGTAGCTGACTCAGCTATCAGATCGACTGTTGCAGTACCTGCTATTTTTTTTTTTAATTCTAGGTTCTGGAGTACATGTGCAGGACGTGCAGGTTTGTTACACAAGTAAACATGTGCCATGGTAGTTTGCTGCATCCATCAACCCATCACTTAGATATTAAGCCCAGCAGGCATTAGCTATTTTTCCTAATGCTCCTCCTCCCCCAACGCCCCTGTCCAGCAGACCCCAGTGTGTGTTGTTCCCCTTCCTGTGTCCATGTGTTCTCATTGTTCAGCTTCCACTTATAAGTGAGAGCATGCAGTGTTTGGTTTTCTGTTCCTGTGTTAGATTGCTGGGGATAACGGCTTCCAGCTCCATCCATGTCTCTGCAAAGGCATGATCTCATTCTTTTTTATGGCTGCATAGTATTCCATGGTATATGAACTACATTTTCTTTATCTAGTCTATTATTGATGGGCATTTGGGTTGATTCCATGTCTTTGCTATTGTGAATAGTGCTGCAATGAACATACACATGCATGTATCTTTGTAACAGAATGTTATTTTATTAATTATTGTTGTTAATCTCTTACTGTGCCTAATTTATAAATGAAATGACTTTCTCGTAGGTAGGTACCTATAGGAAAAGATGTACTATGTACAGAGTTCAGTGCTATCTGCGATTTCAGGCATCTACTGAGGGTCTTGGAACCCCTCCTTTGCTGATAACCCCTCCCTTACTGTACCATGCTGTGGAACGCCTGGACTGTCAGGGTAAGAGTAGACTTTAAGGAAAAGAGTGATCAACTAGAGCTATATTTTTATAAAATTAATTTGTTTAGTAGCATGTAAGTTGCACTTGGGGGCAGGAGGGAAGCAGCAAGTGTCAGAAAAGACATCGTTGTCTTGGACAAGACAGCATATTGATAACAAGCCTGACAGGTGTGAAATGTGTGTTGGGATATTGGATGCATAAAACATACACGACTTGGAGATCTCCTGCAGGCTGGGGTCAAAGGAGTAGGGTCAGAGAAGACAAAAGGCTGGCTCATGGGAATCCCAGGGACATCATTCTAGTGGTCAGAAGAAACTGCTTCAGCAGGGGGAGCAGAGAGGAGGTAGGAGCACGTATCAGCTCCAGCAAAGGGTTTAGATTTGGGGCCAAGAGCTTAGAATTGCAGTCAGAACTAAAGATACCATTGTAGAACCCTGAGGGGGGAAGCAAAAGCCAAAAGTAACCAAGGTCCAGGAAGAAGACAACTAATCGAATGACTGCATTGTACATGATAGTACTGTTTACAATAGCCAAGCGTTGGAGAAAAACAAAAATCCAAAAAATAGGAGATGGTTAAATAAGTCATGGTAACTTCATGCAATGGACTTGTAGAAAGCTTTCAAAAAACAAAATTTTTTAATTTATTTTTTGAGACATAGTCTCACTCTGTTGCCCAGGCTGGAGTGCAGTGGCGCTATCTTGGCTCACTGCAACCCCTGCTTCCTGGGTTCAAGCGATTGTCCTGCCTCACCCTCCCAAGTAGCTGAGATTACAGGCAGGTGACACCATGCCCGGCTAATTTTGTGTTTTTAGTAGAGACGAGGTTTCACCATGTTGGCCAGGCTGGTCTCGAACTCCTGGCCTCAGGCGATTCGCCCGCCTCGGCCTCCCAAAGTGCTGGGATTACAGGCATGAGCCACCACATTTGGCTTAAAAAATATTCTTTAAAGAACAGTTAATGGTTTAGGAAACACATGATATATTGAAAATTTTAATACAACATAAAAGTCAAATTTCTTTAAAAGACTGGAAGGAAACAACAGACTTTAACACTATCTATATTGGATATAGTGATGATAGTGACACTTTCTTCTTCATAATTTGCTATTTTTTTAATTTAGCATAAATTAGCATGCTTAGTATGTAACATGTTTAGCATGTTTCCATAACATGGAAACACAGTTTTCAATACTGTATATGTGTATAATTTTATTGTACCTGTTTAAAAGCTTTGGCTTTATTAAGTTCTTTCTCTGATTGTTGGTGAAAAAGTTTTGTTCATTTATTTTGGTCACAAGTGACTGTTTTTCATCACTGCTTTTACTGCTTGACTTCTTGATACAATAAAGATCATTCTGTAAAAAGGAAAAAAAAGAAGGCACTGTGGAGAAAGGCATGGAGGAGATCATTTGAGTAACGGACCCATTGCGGGGCTGGAAGACGGAAAAAAAGCAAGCCCAAGAACAGAATAAGAGCCAATGGAGAAGACAGTCTCGAGGAGTCACCTGTGACCCTCAATGGGATGGAGAGTTAAGGGGCTAGGAGGAGAAGAGAAGGCAGTGTTCACAAAGAGAGGAGATGTTTCCTTTCAAGAGCTAGAAAAGGCTGGGTGCAATGGCTCATGCCTGGAATCCCAATAACTCAGGAGGCCAAGGCAGGAGGGTCACTCGAAGCCAGGAGTTTGAGACCAGCATGGGCAACACAGTGAGACCCCACTTCTAAAAAGAAAACAGAAACATTAGCCAGGAGTGGTGGTGAGCACTTACAGTGTCAGCTACTTGGGGGGCTGAGGCAGGAGGATTGTTTGAGTCCAGGAGTTGGAGGCTGTGGTGAGCTATGGTCACACCAGTGGGCAACAGAGCAAGGCCCTTTCTTTTAAAAACTAAATGAGGCCGGGCATGGTGGCTCACACCTGTAATCTCAGCACTTTGAAAGATCGAGGCAGGCAGATCACCTGAGGTCAGGAGTTCGAGACCTAGGCAACATGGCAAACCACATTTGCCAGCCTAGGCAACATGGCAAAACCACATTTCTACTAAAAATACAAAAATTAGCCGGGCACAGTGGCGCACAACTGTAGTGTCAGCTATATGGGAGGCTGAGACAGGAGAATTGCTTGAGCCTGGGAGGCAGAGGTTGCAGTGAGTCAAGATCACGCCGTTGCACTCCAGCTTGGACAACAGAGCAAGATGTTGTCTCAAAAATAAATAAATAAATAAACTAAATTAAGTTAGAAAGAGATAGAAAGAGGGAACATAATAATAGAAAGAGACACTGATATTTACAAGGAAACAGTAAGGTTGAGAAGAGTTTGCCATGGCAGTTTCAATCTTTTACCACAAAGATAGGCAGTTTGCAGGGAATTACAAGGTAAAGCAGGATTACAACCTTACAGACCTTGCAGAGCACAACGAAAAGCTGCGATCTCTGCTTTGGATATCAACAAGAGAAGACAAGAAACTTCCCCGGGAGCCTGGCCAAGATTAGACTCTGCCTAGATTCCTCCAGCCAGCAAAGTACCTCCCACAGTCCAGCACGTATGAGGCCATTAGTCAGGGTGGCCTCTGACATCTCCTGAATGTTGTTGGCTTTGTTATTTGAAGTCCACTTGTTTTTTTTTTTTTTTTTTTTTTTCTGACACGGAGTCTCGCTCTGTCACCCAGGCTGGAGTGCCATGGCACAATCTCGGCTCGCTGCAACCTCTGCCTCCCAGGTTCAAGTGATTCTCCTACCTCAGCCTGTAGCTGGGATTACAGGTGTGTGCCACCACACCAGCTAATTTTTGTATTTTAGTAGAGATGGGGTTTTACTATGTTGGCCAGGCGAGTCTCAAACTGCAGACCACAAGTGATCCATCTGCCTCGGCCTCCCAAAGTGGTGGGATCACAGGCGTGAGCCACCATGTCCGGGCATGAAGTCCACTTGTCTTATCTTCCTAACTTCTGGAGAACAGAGGCCATTTCTAATTTAATTTTGTATATGCTCCAGATGCTGGATCTCAGTAGAGATCCCCTAAGTACTTAATTATGGGTGGAAAGCAACGGAAGAGAAGCAATAACAGCAAATGCTTCTGGTTGCTATTGCTAAAATTTCCCAACATATCGGTTAAAACTTGCTTTAAAGAAACACAACAGATAAAAACTTATAAAAGAGGCCTGGCGCAGTGGCTCATGCCTGTAATCCCAGCACTCTGGGAGGCCAAGGTGAGAGAATCACTTCTGGAAGTTCAAAAGTTTGAGACCACCCTGGGCAATAGAGCAAGACCTTGTCTCTGAAAATAAAATAAAATTAGCCACTCATGGTAGCGTGCCCCTGTAGTCCCTGCTACCAGGGAGGCTGAGGTGGGAGGATCACTTGAGCCCAGGAGTTGGAGGCCATGGTGAGCTATGATCACATCACCGCACTCCAACCGGGGTGGCACAGTGAAACTCTGTCTCAAAAATAAATAAATACATAAATAAATAAATAAGAAAAGTAAATTAATAATTTTTCAAAAAGTTCGAGCAGATCAATTAGAGTGTGTCCACGTCTTATAGAATTCCTTTAAATGTTGCATTAGCATTGTCCTGGGTGCATTTTAAAAAGAATTTGCTACAGGGAAATCTACATTGAAGGCAACTCCTAAAGCAATAGCTCCACAGTGTAAAAATCATTTAACACTAGCACAGACAGGCTTGCAAATGAAATCCTTCACAGCCGCAGCAGCAAGAGTCCCACACACTGTGCTGTGAAGCAGAAAAGGATGTCAAAGCAGCCCTTGTTGATTAGACTGTAAAGGGCTCAGAATTCCACTCCGGGAACCTGCCACATTTCTAAACGTGTGGGAAAACTCTCCAGCATCCCCCACCCCCGCTCCCCTAACCTTGGACTCCATGACATCTCTCCCTCTGCTGTCTTACGTTGTTATTAAGCCTGCCAATCAAATCTCTGCCCCATCACCCCTTGGCCATGTAACCCTGGAAGGCCAAGTTACAATAACTGTCCCTCTGATTCTCACCTACCTGGTACCCCACCCTTATACACCTCTACCTGCACCCTCTGCAAAGCAAATACCCCAAGCTCCAAGGTAGCATAGAACTGCTGCCTGACCAAGAACCAGCCCTGGAGTCCAAATAACCTGATTTCACATCCTGGGTCAGGCACAGTGGCTCACACCTGGAATCCCAGCTCTTAGGGAGGCAGAGGCGGGAGGATAGTTTGAGCCCAGGAGTTCGAGACCTGCCTGGGCAATATAACGAGACCCCATTCTCCACAAAAAGAAAGCAAGAAAGAAAAAGAACCTGATTGCACATTCCAGCCCCATTTCTTACAAGCTGCAAACTCGCAGAAAAATCACCTAATCATTGGGATAGTGGCCATCCCAACCTTGAAAGGTTGTTATGTACGCAATGTCTCTCACTTACATCAAGGCTCATTGAGGTTGGGCATTATCATTAAGTGCTTAAGGAAGAGTTGCTTTGGCTTATAAGGCTGAAAGAGAATGTATAAAATACTCAAAGTCAAAATTCTCAGTGTTCAGAGCCACTCATCAAGCCCACCCGCCCTCCGAATTAACTGCAGAAGAAACCAATGAAATGGAATGGTTCTACTGACGACACTCAATATGAAGGCTCAAATATGTTGATTAAACCAGGAAATCAGTGAGAAAAACCTGCCCATATAGATAGTAGCAAAGCCACAAGGAGAAACTCAAGTCGTGCCGTTCATTGGCATGCATGAAAAAGTTCAGGGTTGCAGAATTTTTTTCCTCTTGCATGGTGGTGGAAAACGCCAGTCTCATTGCAAAAATCAAATTATCCCTACAATATGTGATAATTAATGGTTGGATTACCTGAACCAAATGATATCCCAGAGCAAACTGTGCTAACTGTTGGGAGGAGGAAATAAAGGTATCATTGGTTTTCAGCTTTAATGACATAGTACAGGTACTTGTAACTATCTGTCACATGGGAAAGACTCAAGACATGTTCGTTATTATTATTTCATAAGCAATGTTCACAGTTTTTGTCCAAGGGATAGATTTGTGTCCTAGGACACCTCCCCATACTGGGAGTCTGCAGAATTTAATTGATGTGTTGAAGGAGCCTGCAGTGGGGGGTGAAGTCTGACCTAGCTGGGGAATTTTTTTTTTTTTCCGAGATGGAGTTTCCTTCTTGTTGCCCAGGTTGGAATGCAATGGTGCAATCTTGGCTCACTGTAACCTCCACCTCTCACATTCAAGCGATTCTCCTGCCTCAGCCTCCCGAGCAGCTGAGATTACAGGCGTGCGCCACCATGCCCAGCTAATTTTGTATTTTTAGTAGAGACGGGGTTTCACCATGTTGACCAGGCTGGTCTCAAACTCCTGACCTCAGGTGATCCGCCCACCTCGGCCTCCCAAAGTGCTAGGATTACAGGTGTGAGCCACCGCACCCAGCCCTGGGGAATTCTTATTACACTGGTAAGAGAAGATCAAATGGATTTAAGTTATCACTAAAATGTAACATCACAAACATCTGCTGCTCTGAATCCCACCTCCCTAGCCAGAAGCTGAAATTGGGAGGTCTTTATTCCAGATAAGGGAGACAGGGAGAAAGGACAGGGCCAAAGAAGCAGACTGCACCTGTCACTGAGCAGAGGACTAGAGACAGCAGCAGACCAGGAGAGGCAGAAACAGGCATAGAAGCCACAGCAAGGACCAGGCGAGAGAAGCAGAAAAATGCATTAGACCAAGGAGAGTCTTCGCTGCCTGTTATCGCATTTCAGAATGGCTTTTTTAGGTTCTTGGGGCTGAGTCCTGGGAGGGCTGGTTTCACTCAAGAACCATCAGCCCTTAACTGGGTCCTCCCTCTCTTAGGAGTTCCCCAAAACGACCAACACAAAATCAAGACAGAGAGGAACGCTTCCTTCTTCTAGATCCTTCACAAATCAAGTTTCTCTGGCTACTCACGAGGAAATCTATAAGGTGAGATTGCAGACATCAAGAGAATGAGGAATGTTTAACAAGGAGTGCCCCAGAAATGTTACCATGAAAAATGTTGTGCCTGCAACATCATGGCTCTTTCTGCCTGGCATTGTTGGCAGCAAACGCGTAAAGGACAAGGCTTTTGCCAAGTTGATGTATGTGTGAATCTAGCATCTTAAAGGACTCCAAGAACAGAGGTGGTGTTCAGAAGCTTGTGAAGGGAGCGACCCACAAAAGAAGGAAGCCCTACAGAGGACAGCTGGTTCACCAAAGCTCCAGGTGGGAGCTAATTGTTTACGGTCTACAGGTGTTGACCTTGGGAAACTGAAATTGTTGCTCAGGAATAATACTCTTAAATGAAAAATTCACAAAAGGAAATCAGTATTTTATGATATTTATAAGAGCACATCAAAGATGAGTTTTAATATTTCCATTTCTTTTATTTTAAATTTTAACTGGAGTCTGCTCCATCCAGAGAAACAAATGCCTGCGAGAATAAGTTGCAAAGAGACTGAGCTGCTGGCTTTATTCCCCAGAAATGTATTCCCTAGAAATTCATGGTATAATGAATTTATTTCCTAGAAATTTATTGAATGAATTATTTATTTAATAAGTATAATTTATTATTTAATGAATTTTTTATTTAATGAATTTATTCCCTAGCAACACTTAATTCCCTAGAAATTCATGGTATAATGAGTGTCTGATATGGTTTGGTTGTGTCCCCACCCAAATCTCATCTTGAACTGTAGTTCTTGTAATCCCTATGTGTCATGGGAGGGACCCAGTGGGAGGTAATTGAATCATGGGGGAGGTTAGCTCCATGTTGTTCTCATGAGACAGTGAGTTCTCACAAGTTCTGATGTTTTTTTAAGGGGCTTTTCCCCTCTTTGCTCTGCACCTCTATTTGCTGTCGCCATGTGAAGAAGGACATGTTTGCTTCCCCTTCCACCATGATTGTAAATTTCCTGAGACCTCCCCAGCCCTGTAGAACTGTAAGTCAGTTAAACCTCTTTCCTTTGTAAATTACCCAGTCTCCAGTATGTCTTTATTAGCAGCATGAAAACAGGCTAACACAGTGTCATAGAAAAAAAAAAAAAAAAAAAAGATACCCAGACCCCTCATGATCAGACATCCCCCACTAATGTGGACAAGGCTAGGAAGCAGGAGACAGGGCCCTCAGACTCTTGCGCCACACTGAACAGCCTAAGTCTTCACACTTATCTGTATCTTTACAGCCAGTAAGATGTTGCACTCCGTGATTTCTAAAATACCTCCTGGTGCTTTCTATTCAAAGATTCTGTGATGGCTGGGAACAGTGGCTCACACCTGTAATCCCAACAATTTGGGAGGCCAAGACAGGAGGATCACTAGGGGTCAGGAACTTGAGACGAGCCTGGGATGCACACCAAGACCCCACCTTTCTAAAAAAAAAAAAAAAAAAATAGCCAGGACTGGTGGCATGTCCTTGTATTCTCAGCTACTCGGGAGGCTGAAGCAGGAGGATCACTTGAGCTCAGGAGTGAGGCTATAATCAGCTATGATCGCACCACTGCAATCCAGCCTGGACAACAGAACAAGACCTTGTCCCTCAAAAAAATGAATAAATAAACCAAAGATTCTGTGACGTTCTGCTCTGTTAGCTTCCAAACCCTCTGGATGTGCAGGGATTTTCGTTTGTTTGTTTCTATTGTATTCTGCACACCTGACGCAGTAGAAATACCAGCATATAATAAAAGTTTAGTATACTCCTGTATTTAAATGTAAACAGCAAAATCTTTCTAAATTCTCTGGGTATAACTTTTCCAAGGTGTTAATTTCGTAAATCCCTAAGGTGCATATGGGTTTGCAGATCAAGTTAACTCAATAGAATAACACGGATGCTAAAGGAAAAAAAAAAATGTGGCTTTTCTAATGACACAGAATGCCCAGTCTTGGCCAGGTAACTCCTACACGTGGCCTCGATCCCAATAGGGTTCAGAAGAGAGAATGTGCACCACTTAGTACACATTGCACAGCTTCAAGTGTGCATTGCCCTTATTAAAACCAACGGAACCACTGTCAAAGTGCCTCTCCTCCTGAAGGTAGGATAGTCTTGTACATTGCAGGCCAGCAGAGACAGAGAAGTGCAAACTCAAACCAAAGGTGGAAGGGCTTGAGGATTTCTATTTGACCATGCTGAAACCAAGCTTTAAGTTTAAATATGAGTGACATTCTTACAACCAGCTCATTTTGCTGTGTAAATAACTAAACAATCCTGGAGTGAATCCTAGCCTCAAGTTCTAGCTGTAATAACTTGAGACTAATGTTTTTAACAGAGACTCCACGAGTGCGGGGGTTACTTTGGGAAGTTTCACAGGATCCGCTAGTCCTATAGTTCTCGAAACGCTTGGGGAAATTTCTTTTTTTTTAATAAAGATGGGGTCTTGCTTTTTAGCCCAAGCTGGAGTGTAGTAGAGCGATCACAGCTCACTACACCCTTGAATTCCTGGGCTCAAGTTATCCTCCCACCTCAGCCTTCTGAGTATCTGGGACTATAAGGACATGCCACCATGCCAGGCTAGTGTTTTAACTTTTTGTAGACTTGGAGTCTTGCTCTGTTGTCCAGGCCTATCTTGAACTCCTGACCTCAGGCAATCCTCCAGCCTTGGCCTCCCAAAGTGCTGGGGTTAGAGGTATGAGCTGCTGCGCCTGGGGAACATTTGCTGAATAGCTTCCAAAGCCAGTGTCTAAGGAACACAGATCAACTTGTTACTGCGTGTTCATACAAACATTATTGCCAGCTTGACCCATCAACTGCTCCACATGATTTGACTCTAAACTGCCATTCTCTGTTGCTAAAACTACCCTCATCTTCAGAAGAGAGAGATTCATTGCTGGGTAAGTTTATTCCTGAGGATGTCTTAAGGGCCTATAGTCAGCTAGCAAAGAAATCCAGTCATTCACTGAGTGTGGGCAGCTTTCTTGGAGAAAGAATCACTAATGTGTAGGGTCCATCACTTCCACTGGTCTGAACTATGTTTCCGAGTGACCTGTACAGACCAGAGTGTATCATGCTTTCCTGCTGTTCTCTCTACCTGGAAGGCCAGTCCCGTGCCTGCTTATACTGGACAAATATTTGGTCTTTTAAAAGCATTATTGGGCCTTCTGGAACCTTCCTTGAGTGCTCCTGGCCACCTCCTCTAAAAGCATTACTTACTCCCCACATTATCAGAGTCTGTATCTGCCCCTCTCAACAGACTGGAGTGGAATCAAACTATCTTTGAACCATTTTGATTCCAATCTAGCATTTACTACATTCTCCAGCACACGGTAGATTCTTAGTTAATATTTGCTGAATTTGAATAGTTTAGTTCAAGTAAGCTGGCTTGAGAATCACTCATGCTAGAGTCTGCTTTGCACAATGAAAGTATTCACCATTCAACAGGCATTTATTGGGCACTAAACTTATGCCAGCCATGGACTAGGGGAAGGGAGAGTCATTTCTGGTGTCTTTTCTCAGTCTTGTGCATTGCATTTTTGGAGTGTCTTTATTTTGTTCTGTTTTTAATAATTTTCAAAAGTCAAGAACAGTATGAGCACATCCTGTTTTCCCCCCACACATTTACTTAAACAAAAAAGGTTCAGGCCGGGCGCAGTGGCTCACGCCTGTAATCCCAGCACTTTGGGAGGCCAAGGCGGGCAGATCACCTGAGGTCGGGAGTCCGAGACCAGCCTGATGCACATAGAGAAACCCCGTCTCTACTAAAAATACAAAATTAGCTGGCATGGTGGCGCATGCCTGTAATCCCAGCTACTTGGGAGGCTGAGGCAGGAGAATCACTTGAATCCAGGAGGCAGAGGTTGCGGTGAAATGAGATCACGCATTGTACTCCAGCCTGGGCAACAAGAGCAAAACTTCATCTCAAAAAAAAAAAGAAAAAAAAGTTCAAATATATCTGATACAACACACTCATGTCTAAAACAACAGATATCATAACTCAGCCCTCAGCCATGCCTCTTTAGTTTGTCTCCAAACAAAAGCAGCCCACGCTATCTAAAAAGTATAGGCCATTAGGATGAAAGTTTATGCATTTAAAATCTCTCTCTCTCTCTCTCTCTTTTTAATCATTTAAGCTTTTGAGTATACAGTTCAGTGGCATTAAGTGCATTCCCATTATTGGGCAACCACCACCATCCATCCTCAGGACTTTTTCATTATCCCAAAGTGAAACTCTACCTATTAAATAACTCTGTACTTGTTAAACAACCCTATTCCTCCTCCTCTGAGTCCCTGGCGACCACCCTTCTACTTTCTATGAATTTAGCTATTCTAGGAACCTCAAAGAAATGGAGTCATACAGTATTTGTCCTTTTGTGTCTGGCTTATTTCACTTACCATGCTATCTTCAAGGTGCACCCACACCGTACTGTGTGCCAGAATTTCCTTCCTTTTTAAGGCTGAATAATACTCCTTTCAATGGATATACCACATTCTTTCCACCTTTTGGCTATTATGAATAATGCTGCTATGGACATACATGTGCATTTATCTTTCTGAGTCCCTGCTTTCCATCCTTTGAGGCATAGGCATGAAATTGATGGATAATATGGTAACTTTATGTTTGAGTTTTAAAATCTTAAATTATTTTTAACCTTTGGGAGAAAGAACAACTCATTATTTTTTGTACACAGTTGGGAAAATAAAATCCACTCTAGTGGAAGATCTGGAAATGTCAGGTTTTACCTATTCATGAACAATTCAAAAATAGTAAATGATCATACCTTTAGCGACTTCTAAAAGCATTGGCTAAATATGGTTGAAATATTAAAATTAAGGCCAAGTGTAGTGGCTCACACCTGTAATCCTAACACTTTAGGAGGCTGAGATGGGCAGATCACTTGAGGTCAGGAGTTAGAGACCAGCCTGTCCAACATGGTAAAACCCCATTTCTGCTAAAAATACAAAAATTATACGAGCATGGTGGCATGCGCCTGTAATCCCAGCTACTCAGGAGGCTGAGGCAGAAGAATTGCTTCAACCTGGGAGGCAGAGGTTGCAGTAAGCCAATATCACACCACTGCACTTCAGCCTGGGTGACAGCACAAGACTCCAACTCAAAAATAAAATTAAAATTAAAAAATAAAAATTAACTGGCTTCCAATTATTTCCAGAAAAATGATACTAAAGTTAGCAAAGACATTTGATATTAATAGATATGAATGTAGATATTCCCAAAGGCCAATTTCACTCAATGATCTGAGCCTAACCAGTAATCCGGATAAAGGAAAGTAATGTGGACTGAATGTGTGAAGCCCTAATTCCCAATGTGATGATATTTGGAAGTAGACCTTTGAGAGGTTATTAGGTTTAGATGAGGTCATGAGGGAGGAGCCCCCATGATGGTATCAGTGCCCTTATTAGGAGAAGAAAGGACTGAGTTCTCTCTCTTTCCACATGAGTATAGAGCAAGAAGGCGGCCATCTGCAATCCAGGAAGAGAGCCCTCAAGAAGAACTGAATCAGCCACCATCTTTATTCCAGACTTCCTAGCCCTTCACAACTATGAGAAACAAACTTTTGTTATTTAAGTCAACCAATTGATGGCATTTCTATAGCAGCCCAAACTGACTATGATAAGAAGTAATCTTGATTTCATTTTCCTACTCCCAACTGTCTAACATCTGTTCGTTTTTTAAATCTGTGAGCTTCCTTCGGTGCTAAGTGCTGACCCTAGCAAACCTTAGCTGCATCCGGGGATGCAGTGTTGGGGATGCAGAGAAACAGCCCCAGGCACAGGAAGGTGGAAAGAGCACATGAACCAGCGCTCCCCCACTCCTCCGCCCCTGCCCCCAGCACTCACTGTCAGGACTTAGTGGTTCACCTGGCTGGCGTGAGTGACTTTAGACAAAACCCCTGGCCCTTCTGAGCCAATCAAGCTGCTAGACTGATCTAATGAGATTCTGTATGTGGACAACAAAGTGGGCCATAGAACTGTGAGTCCTCACTGGCCCGAAGGTAAGAACTCATTCTACCTAAGTGAATTTCTCTACCTAACTAAAGTCCAGAAACAAAGTCCAGTTTGAATGGAAATATTGCTGAAACATATGGCATACTTCTATTCCTTCTTTTTAGTCTTTATTTGCTAGCTCAAGGTCACCATGAATGCCGACTGTTCTACCTCTATCTACTGTAGCTCTTTCCAAGAGCTACGGTCAAGTCTGTATATTGAATTCTCCCATCCTGTTGAATGGAATGAGGACTTTTCTGAAGGCTAAATCTCCTTGTTCAAGACCATACACATAGAAGGTGCAGTGCATGGCCTGACCCTGCAAGGAACTCCAGAAAAGAACCTAAAGTTATGTTTTTGAAGAAATCTCTGATTTTAGGCACACAGACCTCGACTTTTTCATCACTGCATTCACAGTGGCTGGCATATAGTAGATGTTCAGTAAACCCTTACTAGATTCCAATAAAATGATAGGGTAAAGATCCCTCAAACTCTGATTATTTCAGAATTCTGGGTATTTGGTTTCAATTATTTCAATGCAAAGCTATTCAACAAGTCCATAAATACCATATTAAGTCCCTACAATGCATAAGACTGTTGTAAACAGGATTCAAAAATAAGCGTGTTCCTGCTCTCTAGGATATAATCTAGCAGAGGAACTAAAATATAAAAAAAGGAAAAAGAAAAGCTCTACAATTTTTAATTGGGATATAAATGAGGAATAAGCCAAGTTAAAGCATAGAGAATGAGTTCCTCTTTTTTAAAAAATCAGCTTTCTCAGGTTGAAGAGAATGAATTTCATCTAGCTGCAGGGTGATTTTAGAAGGTTCCATAAAGGATGTGGCAATTAAAATGGGGGTTGAGGAAGAACTCAGCAGGTGAAGAACAAGCAGAAAGGCTTACCAGACAGAGAAAATATATTTATAAGTAGCTTGCAGGCAGAAAAATGTGGTTTTATGGCACTATCAATGGATAGAAAGAATGACTATTCCCTTTCTCAACGCCATAGTTAGCAATAACTTACATAACTTGGTGCTTAACTTCAGAGAGAGAGGAAAAGCAAATTCCAATTACCTAAATTGTACCAAATACTAAGACGTCGCTACCCTCTGACTCCCGCTGACTTTTTATTCCAACTTCTCTAGTCGTGGTGTGGAGAGATGGGTGACATCCCCTGGCATCCTACATCTCACATGAGGAAAACAGAACAGGACATTATTCAGCATCCTCATCACCTTGTTCCATCCCAAAACATCATCGGTGATGAGTTCTCTTGGAGGAAAATACTCAAGTGAGGTGATGTAGACAGAGCAATCCCCGCTCGAGGTGCTATGTGGGGTTTTCCCTCCTCCCTCTGAACTGTTCAAGCTTTCATGCATCCTCTGTGCAGGCAGCCCAGCCCACCCCTGGTAAGGACAATATCATCTTAGCCACCAATTCCTAGGCACCAGCAACATGCTGACTTCTCCTGCAGCCCTATGTGCAGTACTGTGATGTGACTCATTTTAAAGCTGTGTAAAGCAGGGCCAGGCACAGTGGCTCATGCCTATAATCCCAGCACTTTGGGAGGCTGAGGCGGGCAGAGCACCTGAGGTCAGGAGTTCCAGACCAGCCTGACCAACATGGTGAAATCCCCATCTCTACTAAAAATACAAAATGAGCCAGGTGTGGTGGTGGGCACCTGTAATCCCAGCTACTCAGGAGGTTAAAGCATGAGAATCACTTGACCTGGGAGGCAGAGGTTGCAGTGAGCCAAGATTGCAGCACTGCACCTCAGCCTGGGCAACAAGAATGAAACTCTGTCTCTAAATAAATAAATAAATAAATAAAGTTCAGTAAAGCAAGATCAGAGACAGAATTCACTTCCCAGACATCACACCATTGGCTAGAGTCCAAGCTGGGATTTTCATCTAGATGTCTGTGACTCCAAAGCCCGTGGTCTTTCTTTGCTAGGCTGACGCCTCAGCAAAACCCAAAAGACCAGTTCTTCTTTCAACAGCAACTGTGCACCAGTGTTCTTCTAGCCACCGTTTCTAGATGTGTTTCTGTTCCACCAGCAAAGAAATGTAGCTGGCCACAAGGTCTCACTGCCCTGGCAGCAATGCTTATACTGCAAGGCATTCTCCACATTTTTGAATTAAAAAAGGGTCACTATGAAACAAAACTCAGACCTGAGATGTACCCAGCCTCCTTTCTTTTCTCCCTATGGGATTCCCTCTCTCTTCTCTAGTTCCAGAGTGCCCTCTTATCTAACAAAAGTAATTTCCAGACACTTTATTATGGTAACATCTTTCCAGTTCCATTTCCTGTCTGGGTCTTGGGATAAAGGAATCAACTTCTTATGCAATGGGACCTCTGGACCGTCAAACCCTTACCTCAGAAACACTCCCTTTCCTCTCTCAGAGAGACCTGAAGTTTCTTTCTTTGGCAGAGGATAAAAGCTCTCATTTCAAATTTAGGGACTGGCCTTAAAACGCTGACACCATTGTGAGGGGTGAGGGCTCCTGCAGACAGCTCTGGACTGACTCCAAGTCAGAAGACTCGGGCTCTGCGGTCAAAGTGACACACCATGGCTTGGCAATGTCCCTTGAAGAGTGGTGTCCTCCCTGGGAAGCCCCAGAAGCTGCCCTGTCCTGCCCCCAATGTCATTTGCAAGGCTAACTTTCAGTGACTCTATAATTCCACGATCAAAACTCATCCAAGGTATAAATTACTATTACCAGATTCTCTTTTGAGAGAATGTTTTGATAAGAAAGTGATGAAAAAAAGGAGAATAAAACTAAATGCCTCAAAGTGGACAGAAGAGAAAAAGACAGAAAAAAAGACATAGAATAAGGACACGGTCCTTTGACCAACTTCTTGTTTTGCCCAGGACTATCCGGTGCCCCATCCTCACAGTTAGGCCAATGATCCTCACTCCTGCCAGAACAATTTTTTTTTTTTTGAAACGGAGTTTTGCTCTTGTTGCCCAGGCTGGAGTACAATGGCGCAATCTTGGCTCACCGCAACCTCTGCCTCCCAGGTTCAACCAGTTCTCATGCCTCAGCCTTCCAAGTAGCTGGAATTACAGGCATGCGCCAACATGCCCAGCTAATTTTATATTTTTAGTAGAGACAGGGTATATTTTAGTAGAGACAGGGTTTCTCCATGTTGGTCAGGCTAGTCTCGAACTCCCGATCTCAGGTGATCTGCTCGCCTCGGCCTCCCAAAGTGCTGGGATGACAGGTATGAGCCACCACACCTGACCAGTCCTACCAGAACAATTTCTATATAATCATAGACAGCCCAGTGTATGCCCTGTGGCCATCTTCCTCTACTCACCCTATCCCCACCCAATAGTCATGGAGAAAGCTACAAAGTATTTCATGAACTTTGTGGGTCCTTGGGCTGGCAAGGGTTTTCAACAGGCCATTTCTTTTATTTTCTTTTTTTTTTTTTTTTTTTTGAGACAGAGTCTTGCTCTGTCACCCAGGCTGGAGTGCAGCGGTGCGATCTTGGCTCACTGCAACCTTCGCTTCTTGGTTCACACCATTCTCCTGCCTCAGCCTCCGGAGTAACTGGAACTACAGGCGCCCGCCACCACACCCGACTTAATTTTTTGTATTTTTAGTACAGAAGAGGTTTCACCATGTTAGCCAGGATGGTCTCGATCTCCTGACCTCGTGATCTGCCTGGCTCGGCCTCCCAAAGTGCTGGGATTACAGGTGTGAGCCACCGCGCCCGGCCTCAATAGACACTTTTATTATTAAAGATAAATTATGATTATCATGCCCACTTTACAAAAGTGGTAACATAGTCCCCCGGTAAACATCTATATTTGTTTCCTGTGGTTGCTGCAACCAATGATCACAAAGTTAGTGGCTTAGAACTATACAAATGTGGCCAGGCCACATGGTGGCTCATGCCTGGAATCCCAACACTTTGAGAAGCCAAGGCAGCAAGATCGCTAGAGGCCTGGAGTTGGAGACGACCAGCCTGGGCAATATAGCAAGACCCCATCTCTAAAAAATATTTAGAAATTAGCCAGGCATGGTAGGTAATGCATACCTGTAGTCCCAGCTACTTGGGAGGCTGAGACAGGAGGATGGCTTGAGCCAGCAGTTCCAGGTTGCAGTGAGCTACAATCAAACTACTGCACTGCAGCCTGAGCAACAGAGTGAGGCTTTGTCTTTAAACAACAACAAAGAAAAACACAAACGTATTATCTTAGAGTTCTGGAAGTCAGAAGTCCTGAAGTCAAGATACTGGGAGGGCTGTATTCCTTCTGCAGGCTCTAGTGGATAATTTATTTGCTTTTTTTTTTTTGAAATGGAGTTTCACTCTTGTCACCCAGACTGGAGTGCAATGGCACGATCTCGGCTCACTGCAACTTCCACCTCCTGGGTTCAAGCAATTCTCCTACCTCAGTCTCCCGAGTAGCTGGGATTACAGGTGCCCACCACCACACCCAGTTAATTTTTGTATTTTTATTAGCAATGGGGTTTTACCATGTTGGCCCAGCTGGTCTAGAACTCCACCCACCTTGGCTTCCCAAAGTGCTGGGATTACAGTCATGAACCACCACGACCAGCCTCTTTGCCTTTTCTCACTTCCAGAGGTTGCCTGCATTCCTTGGCTCATGGCCCCTTCCACCATCTTCAAAGTCAGCAATGCAGCAACTTCCAGCCAGTCGCTATCTCCCTCTCTCCCCTTCTTTCTCTTTTCCTTTCTCTGTCTTCTTCCATCATCACATGGCTTTCTGACTCTGATCCTCCAGCCTCCCTCTTATAAGGACATTTATCATTACATTATTATTCCCACCCAGATAACCCCAAATAATCTATCTCAACATCCTAATGTAGTCACATCTGCAATGTACTTTTTGCCATACAAAGTAACATATTCACAAGTGTCAGGAATTAGGACATGCACATCTTTAGGGGGATATCTTTGGGGACACATATTTCAGGGGACATTGTTCAGCCAATCACAACATCTATTAAATTTCTATCTAAATTTTTTTTTTCAAAAATATAATCTCAATCCCATTTTGAGAATCAGGATAGTCTATAATCGATCATGTTTTGTTGCTATGGGAAACATTTCAAAAGGACATTTTAAGTTTTAGAATGTTCCAAGATATAAGAGAAAGGCTTAAAAGAAGTATTTTTAATCAAGAAGACAAAAGGAAAGTGAGGCAAATTAATTTTAAAAAATCACATAAGCAGTGATGGATCACGAATTCCTTCATTAAAGAAACACTGAAAAACCACATGGGTTGTGCTAAAAAGCAAGTAGACATCACAGAGTTCCGACTGACCTGATTAGACACAGACATGCAGATTCATCATTCTGCCTTGAGTTAGGACAAGCTCAGGCCACCCCTGCCTGGCTCAGTATCACTGATGAAAAAAATTACACAGATTCACCAGCCCCTCCACTCCAGCTGTGAGCAACAGAGGTGTCATCTTCCTGTACAAAGCACCAGACAGCTGCCCATACACAGCTCATGAAACCATCATCGCAACACCACCAGGAAGCCAGGCAAGCATTTCCACCCTCCTGTGTCGGGTCAAGAAATCAAGGCTCAAGGAAGTCAAGAGACTTGCCCAAGATCACATGTTTAATGGCTGGTGGAGGCAGGACTAGCCCAGGCAAGAAGGCACACTTTTCCCCCAGAGCTATGCACAGGATCTTCAACAAGAAATAGACCTTCAGCAGGGCACAGTGGCTCATGTCTGTAATCCCAGCACTTTGGGAGGCTGAGGCAGGCAGATCACTTGAGGTCAGGAGTTTGAGACCAGCCTTGCCAACATGGCAAAACCCTGTCTCTACAAAAAAATACAAAAATTAGCTGGATGTGGTGGTGGGTGCTTGTAATTCCAATTACTTGGGAGGCTGAGGCAGGCAGATCATTTGAGGTCAGGAGTTTGAGACCAGCCTTGCCAACGTGGCTAAACCCTGTCTCTACAAAAAATACAAAAATTAGCTGGGTGGAGTGGCAGGCAACTGTAAGCCCAGCTACTCAGGAGGCTGAGGCAGGCAGATCACTTGAGGTCAGGAGATCGAGACCAGCCTTGCCAACATGGCAAAATGCTGTCTCTACAAAAAATACAAAAATGAGCTGGGTGTGGTGGCAGGCACCTGTAATCCCAGCTACTTGGGAGGCTGAGGCAGCAGAATCACTTGAACCCGGGAGGTGGAGGTTGCAGTGAGCTGAGATCACACCACTGCGCTCCTGCCTGGGTGACAGAGTGAGACCCTGTCTTAAAACAAACCAAAAAAAAAGAGAAACAGACCCTCAGTGAACCATGCTGATCCTGCTATAATCTCTCCTTTAACTCAAATGGGCTTTTTCATAATTCCACAATTCCCTGCAGTCTTCATTCCAAATCTTTACTATCCGTCTTCACCCAACACCACTCTTTCTCAGACTGTCTCTCCCCAAACTTATCTGAAAAATTCAATCTTAATCATCTTTTCTAGCCACTGGCTCTTCCCCTTAAAAAATAAACCTGGCATCTAAATAAGATGATTAGGAGAGGCTGAACTGTGAGAGGTTCAAACAAGGAGCCTGGAAGTCAGACAGCCTGGGTGGGCCACCTGGCTTTGCCTTGCCAGCTGTGTGACCTTGAGGCAGTAACTTAACCTCTCTGTGCCTCAACATTCTCATCTGGAAATCAGAATAACAACAGCACAGGATCTGGCAGAGCACTTGTGAATACTGAACCAGAGTGATGTCAGGCACATGAATAGCCTGGCTCCTGCACCCGTAACGTACTCTTAACCACTCGCATGTGGTACAGACTCATTTTGGGGGCCATCTGACAGAGTTCAGATATTTGTCCCCTCCAAATCTCATGTTGAAATGTGATCCCGCTGGATTAAGAAAATGTGGCACATATACACCATGGAATATATGCAGCCATAAAAAAGGATGAGTTCGTGTCCTTTGTAGGGACATGGATGCAGCTGGAAACCATCATTCTCAGCAAACTATCGCAAGAACAGGAAACCAAATACCGCGTGCTCTCACCCATAGGTGGGAATTGAACAATGAGATCACTTGGACACAGGAAGGAGAACATCACACACCAGGGCCTATTGTGGGGAGAGGGGAGGGGGGAGGGACAGCATTAAGAGATATACATAATGTAAATGATGAGTTAATGGGTGCAGCACACCAACATGGCACATGTATATATATATGTAACAAACCTGCACGTTGTGCACATGTACCCTAGAACTTAAAGTATAATTAAAAAAGAAAAGAAATGTGATCCCTGGTGTTGGAGGGTGGGTCTGGTGGGAAGTGTTTGGGTCATGGGGCGGATCCCTCATGAATGGTTTGGTGCCCTCCCAGCAGTAATGAGTGAGTTCTTGCTCTATTAGTTCACGTGGGAGCTGGTTGTTTAAAAGAGGCTGGCATCTCGCTTTCTCCCCCTCTTGCGATATGATGCCCACTCCCCTTTCTCTTCCCACCATGAGTAAAAGCTCCCTGAGGCCTCACCAGAAGTCAAGCAGATGCAGGTACCACGCTTGTACAGCCTGCAGAACCGTGAGCCACATAAACCTCTTTTCTTTGTAAATTACCCAGTCTCAGGTATCCCTATATAGCAATGCAAAACGATCTCATACACTATCCTTTTCCATCCTCTATGAGGTTAAGGGCCTGGCTTTCCTTTATCCTTGGCTATTGGGCAGGGTCTCTCTGGTCACCCCAGTGTTCCCCCTGCTCCATCCTACTAAAGACATAGAGACCAGACCAATCTTCTTGGAGCTGAGGCTGCATCATTTCAAGCTCAAAAATCTTCCAAGATCCCCCGGCTACCTCCCTACTACAGTCCCACCTTTTGACCTGGTCCCCTAAGCCCTCAGACCTAACCAGCCCTTCAATCCTACTTCTGATGTGCCCACCTCTCACTTTCTACTCTAGTCAAAGCCCGACAGCCTCCAAGGCCCAGCACACACCAAATTTCCACATCACAGGATTTTTTTCATTCTGCCCTTTATTATACTATCTATCCCAATTGTTCTCTTCCTTCAGGGCCCATCTCAAGTACCTCCCTCTGCTGGAAGCCTTGTCTGAGCAGTTACACCGGGCATTCTTTCTCTTTCCTCTGAACTACTTTTTTCCTCCTTTTTTCTAGAAACAGAGTGTTGCTCTGTTGCCCAGATCAGAGTGCAGTGGTGTGATCATAGCTCACTGCAGCCTTAACCTCCCTGGGCTTAAGCGATCCTCCCACCTCAGCCTTCCAAGTAGCTAAGACTATAGGTACACATCACCATGCCCAGCTCATTTTGTTTATTTTTTGTAGAGACAAGGCCTCACTCTGTTGTCCAGGCTAGTCTCAAACTTCTGAGCTCAAGTAATCCTCCTGCCTCAGCCTCCCAAAGTGCAAGGATTACAGGCCACCATGCCATAGCTTACTTTCTGTAGTGTTTATGGCATCTAATAGTTTACGTGAATATGGGTGAGTTGTGGTGATGGAAAGGTTCTGTATATTAACTGTATCAACGTCAATATCCTAGTTGTAATATAGTACCATAGATTTGCAAGACATTACCACTGGGGGACACTGGACAAAGGGTATAGGCACCTTCCTGCATTATTTCTTACAATTGCATGTGATTCTACACACATCTCATGATTGGAAGTTTAATTTTAAAAATATAGATTAATAATTATTCATAATTAATTGATTGATCAATAATTAAGGTTATTCAGCACCCAATTTTGTCACACAACACACAAGATATTTTAGTTATGTAAATCTTAATGCTTCCCCAAAGTCCAGACTCAGTTTTGTAATGGCCTATTCAGAATCTCCACCTGGATAGCTAATAAGTATTGGACTCAACACGTTCAATACTGAGTTCCTGGACTTTCTTTCTCCCCTCTCAGTTAATCTCCCTCTATTCTTCTAGTTGATTGAGCCAGCAATCTTGCTAGCCATCCCTCACTTCTCTCTTCCTCTTGTACTCCACACCTACCCCATCAGCAAATCTTGGTAAGTCCACCTTTGAAATAGATCCAGAATCTGTCCAGGCATGTGAACTCAGGCCCATATTCCCAGCACTTATGGAGGCCAAGGCAGGCAGATCACCTGAGGTCAGGAGTTTGAGACCAACCTGGGCAACATGGCAAGACCTCTTCTCTACTAAAAGTATAATAAAAAATTAGTCATGTGTGGTGGTGCATGCCTGCGGTCCCAGCTACTACTCAAGAGGCTGAGGTGGGAGGACTGCTTGAGCCTACAGTGGGTGGAGGTTGCAGTGAGCTGTGATCACACCACTGCGCTCCAGCCTGGATGACAGAGCAAGACCCTGGCTCAAAAAAAGAAAAAAAAAAAAAAAAAGAGCGAGAGAAAGAGGAAGGAAGAGAAGGAGGGAGGAAGGGAGGAAGGGAGGAAGGGAGGGAGGGAGGGAGGGAGGGAGATCCAGAATCCCATGGATCCTTCCAACCTCCAGGGCCACCACCCTAGTCCCAGCCACCACTATATCTCATCTGGATTATTACAGAGCCTCCACGCTACTCCCACTCCTGTTCCTGCTTATTTTATTGTCTGTAATTCTTATAGTACAATATATATACTATGCCTCCTGCCACAAGAGCAGAAGCTCTATGGGAGTTCTACTTTGCTTATTGCTGCACCCTGGAGCTTAAAACAGTGCTGGAAACACTGTAGGCACTCAATCAACATTTGTGAATGAATGAGCAAATCAATGAATATTATGCCTTCGGTATTTAAAAAACTTCACGAAGTTACTTATTATTATTGNCCAGCTACTACTCAAGAGGCTGAGGTGGGAGGACTGCTTGAGCCTACAGTGGGTGGAGGTTGCAGTGAGCTGTGATCACACCACTGCGCTCCAGCCTGGATGACAGAGCAAGACCCTGGCTCAAAAAAAGAAAAAAAAAAAAAACCCTGGCCAAAAAAAAAAAAAAAAAAAAAAAAAAAGAGCGAGAGAAAGAGGAAGGAAGAGAGGAAGGGAGGAAGGGAGGAAGGGAGGGAGGGAGGGAGGGAGGGAGATCCAGAATCCCATGGATCCTTCCAACCTCCAGGGCCACCACCCTAGTCCCAGCCACCACTATATCTCATCTGGATTATTACAGAGCCTCCACGCTACTCCCACTCCTGTTCCTGCTTATTTTATTGTCTGTAATTCTTATAGTACAATATATATACTATGCCTCCTGCCACAAGAGCAGAAGCTCTATGGGAGTTCTACTTTGCTTATTGCTGCACCCTGGAGCTTAAAACAGTGCTGGAAACACTGTAGGCACTCAATCAACATTTGTGAATGAATGAGCAAATCAATGAATATTATGCCTTCGGTATTTAAAAAACTTCACGAAGTTACTTATTATTATTGTCCCATTTTTACAAGTGGGGAAACTGAGGTTCAGAGAAGGTCAAGGCTCTGGAAGGGATGAGAGCTGAAGTTCCCCTATTCTGAGACTGACATTCCATCCACCCTGTTCTACCTGGACTTAGTCTCTTGGCTGGGTCCTCAGAGGCTGGACCTGTGTCTGATTGATCATTTTGGTTTTCAGCATCTGGAGATACTGCTTAGATATTGCAGAGATGCAATTAAAAACTTTAAGAATGAATGCAAGTTTTTGATCATTTTATGAAAATATACCAAATTCAGTTATGAGTTTATTTCTCATTTATTTATGACCTCTATGGAACTGGTGCCTTCATCCTTACAACTTTTTTCTGTGAGTCAAGGTGTAATTCTAAGATAACAATTCCCGTTTGTGTTAGTTTGTTTTAAGGACTGCTATAAAGACATACCTGAGACTGGGTAATTTGTAAAGGTGCTTTGACTCACAGTTCTGCATGGCTGAGGAGGCCTCAGGAAACTTACAATCATGGCTGAAGTTGAAAGGGAAACAAATACATCTTACCATGGCGAAGCAGGAGAAGCAGAGCATGTGCAGGAGAAACTGTCATTTACAAAACCATCAGATCTCATGAGAACTCACTATCATAAGAACAGCATGGTGGAACCACCCCCATAATCCAATCATCTCCCACCAGGTCTCTCCCTGGACATGCGGGGATTACAATTCAAGATGAGATTTGGGTGGAAATACAAAGCCAACCATATCCCCATTTTTTTTTTTTTAGACAAAGTCTCACTCTGTTGCCCAGGCTGGAGTGCAGTAGCGCGATCTGAGTTCACTGCAACCTCCGTCTCCCAGGTTCAAGCGATTCTCCTGCCTATGGCTCCAGAGTAGCTGGGACTACAGCGGTCCGCCACCACGCCTGGCTAATTTTTATATTTTTAATAGAGATGGGGTTTCACCATGTTGGCTAGGCTGGCCTCGAACTCCTGGCCTCAAGTGATCTGCCCGCCTCAGCCTACCAAAGTGCTGAGATTACAGGCATGAGCAACTGTGCCCAGCCTCATATCCCCATTTTATCGGGAGGCAAACTGAGGCTCCATTTCTGCTCTTCTTGGTGGCTCTGACCATTAGATAGCACGGCCCATCAGCAAACTAGACCAACTACTGTACAGAACACACATGAACCTTTCTCAGTGCTGTTGCGGTCTTTCTTGTGCAGTGCCCTATAGAATCTTGTGATGAAGTCTGTCCCGTTGGATTTCCTTAGGCAAGCAATGAACAATTTTATAGCTGCCTTCTCTACAGATGCCCTGGTTTTGCTGCACAGAATTTGCTCAGGACTGCATCAAATTTGGGGAGAATGCAGAGAACATGATTGTTTGAGTGTACTTGATTTGTCTCTGCCTGGTAATTTGTTAAGGCCATGAAGGAACAACGTGATGCATGAGTCCCCTGCCTGGATCCATTGTCAGCTGTCCCCACTCATCAGCCTCCCAAGTGACTTGTAGCTATCTCGAGCACACATACAGAGCCACTGTCTCTACAAAGACAAATGTGTTTTACAGTGAGAGGGCAATGCTTTAGGGAAAAAAACACATTATAATCAAAACCAGTGATCAGAGGCTCAGAGGGTACTTCCTCGCTCTGTTTTGTTTGTTTATTTTGTTTTTTTGCTGAGGGGACAGAATCCGTTTATGAGCTCTCAGTCATAACACGCAGCACAAGTGAACCTGAAGCCATTAGCACATACCTTGACGTCTTAGCTCACTTAAATAAATATTCTTTTGTTTTTTTTTTCCTGACGCAAAGTCTTTCTTGCCCTGTTGCCCAGATTGGAGTGTAGTGGTGCCACTTTGGCTCACTGCAACCTCTGCCTCCCAGATTCAAGCAATTCGCCTGCCTCAGCCTCCCAAGTACCTGGGATTATGGGCTTGCATCACCATGCCTGGCCAATTATTTATTTGTTTGTTTGTTTGTTTATTGTATTTTTAGTAGAGATGGGGTTTCACCATGTTGGCCAGGCTGGTCTTGAACTCTTGACCTCGTGATCAACCCGCTTTGGCCTCCCAAAGTGCTGGAATTACAGGCATAAGCTACTATGCCTGGCCTTTCTTTACTTTTCTTTTTTTGAGAAGGAATCTCGCTCTGTCACCCAGGCTGGAATGCAGTGGCACGATCTCAGCTCACTGCAACCTCTGCCTCCTGGGTTCAAGCGATTCTCATGCTTCAACTTCCCCAGTAGCTGGAATTATGGGTGCCCACCACCACACCCTGCTAATTCTGTTTGTTTGTTTATATTTTTAGTAGAGACAGGGTTTTACCATGTTAGCAAGGCTGGTGTCGAACTCCTGATCTTGTGATTCGCCTCAGCCTCCCAAAGTGCTGGGATTATAGGGGTGATCTACCACACCCAGACTTTTTTTCCTTTTTTTTTGAGCCTGTCACCCAGGCTTGGGTGCAGTGGCATGATCTCGGCTCACTGCAACCTCTGCTTCCTGGGTTCAAGCGATTCTCATGCTTCAGCTTCCCGAGTAGCTGGGACTACAGGTGCCCCTACCACACTTGGCTAATATTTTTATATTTTTAGTAGAAACCGGGTTTTGCCATGTAGGCCAGGCTGGTCTCGAACTCTTGACCTCAAGTGACCCGCCGGCCTCAGCCTCCCAAAGTGCTGGGATTACAGGTGCGAGCTGCCACGCCCAGCCTAGTACACTTAAATAATTTTTTTTTTTTTTTTTTTGAGACAAAGTCTCACCCTGTCACCCAGGCTGGAATACAGTCGTGCAATCTCGGCTCACTGCAACCTCCATCTCCCGGGTTCAAGCCATTCTCCTGCCTCGCCTCCTGAGTAGCTGCGATTACAGATGCATGCCATCATGCCTGGCCAATTTTTGTATTTTTAGTAGAGACGGGGTTTCACCATGTTGGTCAGGCTGGTCTCAAACTCCTGACCTCATGATCCACCCGCCTCGGCCTCCCAAGGTGCTGGGATTACAGGCATGAGCCACCATGCCTGGCCTAAATAAATAGTCTTTAAGGAGAGATATACTGAAGTGATGGGCACTTTTTAAGATTTCACAACTTGTGGGGACATTATTAGTGTCCTATTAGATGGCGGGCTTTATTGCTCTTATACTTCAAGAAATTCCATCTCGAAGAATTCTTGCCTGGCATGACACAGTGGCTCACACCTATAATCCCAGCCCTTTAGGAGGCCTACGTGGGAGGGTCGCTTGAGGTCAGGAGTCTGAGACAAGTCTGAGCAATAGAGTTAGACCTCATCTCTACAAAAAGTTTTAAAAATTAGCCGGGCGTGGTGGTGGGTGCCTGTGGTCCCAGCTACTCGGGAGGCTGAGGCAGGAGAATGGTGTGAACCTGGGAGGCGGAGGTTACAGTGAGCTGGGATCGTGCCACTGCACTCCAGCCTGGGCAACAGAGTAAGACTCCGTCTCCAAAAAACAAAAAAAAACTTATCCATGTAACCAAAACCCACCTGTACCTGAGAAACCAATGAAATGAAATTTTTTTAAAAAAAACTTGCCCAAGAGCACAGAGATCATAAACAATACATCCAGTATTTGACCCAAGTTCAGTCTGATTTCACAATCCCTGGAATTTGCTCCTTCACCGGCAAGAAGTCAAGCTCCTTATCCACGGGGCAGCCCAAATTATATGCAGGCAATCTTTGATTTCCTGCAGTCTCTTTATGATTCCATTTAGCAGAGAACACTGCAGCATATTTCTATGATACCCTGAAAAAGAGATTTGTGTGGCCAGGAGCCAGAGTGAACTTCCTTTAAAATCAGAGACAGCTACTGGGTTTAGACCAGGTTCTTATTCAAACAAGTAGTTTGAAAGAGGAGAACTCCATCAATCAATAACCCAAGGCCACTGTCAATCAATAAACCAGAATAATTGAGCACAAATAGGTGACTTTTTGAACTCAACGTGTTCATCTTTCTGATAGGGGATTTTGGCTTTGAGAATACTATGGAAAACTAGGGGACTAAGCATGGCATGTTAAACACAGCCAAAAGATACGAAGAAGCCAGCCAGGCATGGTGGCTCACGCCTGTAATCGCAGCACTTTGAAAGGCCAAGGTTGGCAGATCACCCGAAGTGAGGAGTTCAAGACCAGCCTGGCCAACATGGTGAAACCCTGTCTCTACTAAAAATACAAAAATTAGCTGGGTGTGGTGGTGGGCACCTGTAATCCCAGCACTTTGGGAGGCTGAGACATGCAGATCACCCAAGGTCAGGAGTTCGAGCCCAGCCTGGGCAATATGGTGAAACCCCATCTCTACTGAAAATTAAAAAAAAAAAATTAGCCAGGCATGGTGGCACACACCTATAATTCCAGTTACTAGGGAGGCTGAGGCAGGAGAATTGCTTGAACCTGAGAGACGGAGGTTGCAGTGAGCTGAGATCGCATCGCTGCACTCCAGACTGGGTAACAGAGCGAAACTCCATTTCAATTTAAAATATATATACAGGCCGGGCGCAGTGGCTCCAGCCTGTAATCCCAGCACTTTGGGAGCGCGAGACGGGCGGATTCAGCGAGTGTCAGGAGATTCGAGACCATCCTGGGTAACGTCCGGTGAAAACCCTTTCTCCTACTAAAAATACAGAAGCAAAAACTATAGCCCCGGGCTAAGGGTGGGGCGGGCCCGCGCTGTAGTCTCAGCTACTCGAGGAGCGCCTGAGGCAGGAGAATGGAAGGGAACCCGGGAGGCCGGAAGTGCTTGCAGTGAGCCTGAGATCCAAGGCCACTGGGGCACTCCAGCCTGGGGCGACCCAGAGCAAGACTCCATCCTCAAATAATAATAAAATAAATAAAATAAAATAAAATAAAATATATATACATCAAAAATAGATATGAAGAAGCTTAGCTGGAGAAGCAGTGACTCCCAGTTCTCCAGCCACCATTGACCAGCTTGTGATCAAGCATGATTAAGACTGCTGGGCCTTGGGGATGGGTCTTCGGCTGTCTTCCCATCATCATCACTTCAGTATAATGAAGACCCCAAAATCTGTATATCTGGGTTAAAGACTTTGAGTCCCAGAAATCAATATGCAAGAACCCATCGGACATCTCCAGTAAGACGACCTTCAGTTCTCATCACCATCCCACCCTCTCCAGACTCCCTGTCCCTGGTCTCAGTGGCTGTCACCACTTGCACCTCATTACCTAGTTAAGTGGCCACACACCTCATCCCCACATCCATATCTCATCAAGATGCATTACAGTAGAGACAATTTAACATGGTAGTTAGTTAAGAGCATGGGCTTTGGAGTCTGATTAAGCTGAGCGGAAATCTCACTCCCATGAGTTGTGTGACTCAGTATGTGTGACTCGGGCAACTGACGTAATCCCTTTCACATTAATTTCCCTCATCTGTATAATGGGGACACCAATGTCTCCCAGTTATTGCAAACATCAAATGGAATAACATAAACAGAGCAAGGGTCTGTATTGTTAAATTCCCATGTCAACTTCTCCCCAACTCATTGCTCCTTCCTCAGTCTAAGCCCTTTCCTTTCTCCCCTAACTATGCAACAGGGCTTCTGGTTGTTGCCCCAGCCTCAAGGCCCACTTCTCTCATATCCATTCTGCAAACCACAACCAATGCAACCTTTTAAAATGCAAAAAGGATCTCATCTGCAAGCATCAATATACCTTGTCCAGTCTTCCCACCAAAAGCAAAACAGTCCAGTGCTTTGGGAGGCCAAGGTGAGAGGACAGCTTGAAGCCTTGGGTTTGAGACCAGCCTGGACAACATAGTGAGATCCCATCTCTACAAAAAATGTAAAAATTAGCCGAGTGTGATGGCACACACCTATAGTTCTAGAGGCCAGGAGTTTGAGGCTGCAGTGAGCTATGATTGCACCACTGCACTCCAGCCTGGGAGACAGAGCAAAACCCTGTCTCTGGAAAAAATAAAATAAATACAAAGCAAAACAAAGCAAAAGCCCTGTGCGGTGATAAGGATAAGAGAAGTCCAGTTCATGGAGTGTGGATTGGCAATTGATGTTACCCTTTTTGTTGAACTCCTTTTACAAACTCCTTTTGTTGAACTCCATATGACAAAACTTACAGATCTGTCTTCTCTCCAGAAAAAAAAAATCATCACTACTCATAAACACACACAATATTAAGCTCCACAGGGGCACAGACCCCAGGTTAAAAACTTCAGACTTAGGCTGCTGGGCTGATCAACCACAGTCATGGAAGATTCAAAATTTGAAACAACATTTTTCTTAACTTGCATACTGGGGATCTTCAAAATCTGGCAAGAGACTTCAGCAGCAGCTCAGGGCACTTTTCCCAGAAAGAGTGGCACCTCTGAAGGGATCTTAAAGGCGGTAGCACGAAACCATGATCAATCATGCACCGGAAACGCTCAGTAGTTTTACACCCCCAATAGGTGCTGGCTAAGCCATTGCACTTGACCATCTGAGGCGCCCCCCACACAGGTGTAAAGAACACTTAAGTTCTCAGGTGCGTCTCCATGACACCCTTTTCCCCACTTCCCCCCCACCACAGCACCAGATGGCAGAGAAACCAAGCTCTCCAAAGTCCCCTACAAATTACACAGGGGTACCAGACCAAAAATTGTATGATCTATCATCCCTACGGTGCTTCTAGGCTCAGAGATGTTAAATCGTCCCCCAGATAGTTGAGGTCTGCAACATACCCGGAGGCTCATTTCACTGGATACGAGCAGAGTAACAGCAACAAAGCCCACACCAACTGGCACCAGCTTAAAAATGATCAGTAGGCTGGGCGTGGTGGCTCACGCCTGTAATCCCAGCACTTTGAGAGGCCGAGGTGGGTAGATCACCTGAGGTCAGGAGTTCGAGACCAGCCTGGCCAACATGGTGAAACCCATCTCTACTAAAAATACAAAAAATTCACCAGGCGTGGTGGCATGCACCTGTAATCTCAACTACTCTGGAGGCTGAGGCAGGAGAATTGCTTGAACCTGGGAGGCAGATGTTGCAGCGAGCCGAGATCACACGACTGCACTCCAGCCTGGGCGACAGAGCAAGACTGTTTCAAAAAACCAAAAACAAGAACAAAAACACAAAAAAACTAGCCATACATGTGAGCATGTAAATGGTGGCACACTGCTGAGGCCAGCATCACCTGCAGTCCTGAAACCATTTATTTTAGCAGCTTTTTCTTTTTCTTAGGGTATTACTCTGTTGCCAAGGCTGGAGTACAGTGGCTGGAGTGCGATCATAGCTCGCTACAGCCTCAACGTCCTGGGCTTAAGTGATCCTTCTGCCTCAGCATCCCAAATAGCTGGGACTACAGGTGTGCACATCACGCTTCGATAATTTTTTCAATAATTTTTTGTAGAGATGGGATCTTCCTATGTTGCCCAGGCAAGTCTCAAATTCCTGGGCTCAAGCAATCCTCCTGCATCGGCCTCCAGAAGTGCCGGGATAAAGGCATGAGTCATTGCACCCAGGCTACTTTAGCAGCTTTACAGGAAACAACAATAACACAATACTTTTCTCACTATCACCATAAATCTTTAGTGTAACCAACAAACTCTTTCTTCTTTTTTTTTTTAAGAAGGAGTCTCACTCTGTCGCCCAGGCTGGAGTGCAGTGGCACAATCTCGGCTCACTGCAAGCTCTGCCCCCCGGGTTCACGCCATTCTCCTGCCTCAGCCTCCCGAGTAGCTGGGACTACAGGCGCCCGCCACCATGCCAGGCTAATTTTTTGTATTTTAGTAGAGACGGGATTTCACCGTGTTAGCCAGGATGGTCTCGATCTCCTGACCTCGTGATCCACCCATCTCGGCCTCCCAAAGTGCTGAGTTTACAGGCATGAGCCACCGCGCCCGGCCACAAACTCTTAATATTGAAGTTGATGAGTAGAGTTTGGAAGCACCATTGAAACAAAAATGGCCTTGTATTTTAACCAGATGAGGTTAGGGAAACCGCAAGAGGAGTGAGAATAGTCAGGGAAAAGGAACACTCCTGAATGTAGGGGTGCTAACATCCACCACCAGCAAGACGGATGGTTGGGCTCTTCCATTTTCAGAAAGCTTCGCTCTTCAAACACCACCTCCTGCTTTAGAGAGGAAGGCAGAGAAATATTTCCAGTGTGTTGAACTCAAAGAGCCTCCAGTGTCCCTTTCCATAGGGGAGTGAGTGCTGGTCAACCAGCCTTGATTTCAGCCTCCCCGTCTCCCATCACCACCACAGCTTCAACCCAGGGAATAAGTATTGCGGGACACATCCGTTAACTTTAAAAGGAGATCTATGGACACGTTCCCTCCTGATCCTTGGAAACCTCACATGGAGGATTTGGAAGGCCTGGATTTGCAGCCATCTGCACTGTTTGCCACGTCAAAACCCAGGTCTTAGAGGATCCTTGGCCTTTTTCGTTTCTTTTTTCTTTTTAAATTCAGGGGTAACCTGTGCAGGTTAGTTACATGGATATATTTCATGATGCTGAGGTTTGGGCTTTGATGGAACCCATCACCCAAATAGTTAACATAGTACTATTCAAATAGGTAGTTTTTCAATGTGCCCTTTTCCTCTCTCCTCTGTTTTGAAGTCCCCAGTGTCTATTGTTTCCATTATTATATCCACGTGTACCCAATGTTTATGTCTCACTTACAAGTGAAAACACGGAGTATTGGTTTTCTGTTTCTGCATTAATTTGCTTAGGATAATGGCCTCCAGCAGCACCCATGTTGCCGCAAAGGACATGATTTTACTTTTTTTTTTTTATGGCTGCATAGTATTCCATGTTGTATATGTACCACATTTTCTTTAAGAGGATCCTGGTTCTATCCCTCAGGACAATTCAAGGTTTGGAAACTATTATTGGTTCCTCTTCCCTCTCCTCTCACTGGCAATTTAGTGTCTCACCTCCAAACCAGTGAGGACAGCCATTGCGATACAAAGCGCTGAAGTTGAGATGGGGGAGTAGGAAAGGTATCCTTGTGCACTTAGAGTTAAGACACAAAGAATCACAATGGGTTGTCCAGATTCTTCCATTTAGTGACAGGCCTCTCCAGTTAGAGGCATTCACATTGTGAAGTGGGCCTGTCCTGGCAGAACAATTGGCACTAGACCCTGTCCAGTGTTTCGCTTCTCCTCTAAAGAGCTACTACTTGTCCCAGTGTTGGGGTGGTGGTCCTTTGTCTGCGTTTGTTCCATCAAAATAATAAGTATCATCATAACAATAACAACAATTTACTATTCCTGCTATTGTTCCCATACTGTGTGTATCTGGCATGCAGTACGTGCCCAATAGATAGGAACAATAGTAGGAATAGCAATTCCTCACTTTGCATGTATCACCTCTTATTATCCCTAGAAAGTATATACTATTATCCACATGGTACAGGTGAGAAAATCAAAACTTGTGGGGTGGTGAAGTAGGTTAAATGCCATGCATCTTCCACCATGCTTTTAATTTATTTTTATTTTATTTTTATTTTTTTTAAGCAGGGACTCACTCTTTCATCCAGGCTAGAGTTCAATGACATGATCAGGGCTCTCTGCAGCCTCAAATTCCTGGGCTCTCACAATCCTTCTCCCTCAGCTTCCTAACTGGGACTACAGGTACCCACCACCATACCTGGCTAACTTTTTAACTTTTTGTGCAGGCTGGTTGCCCAGCCTGTGCTATGTTGCCCACTGTATTGCCCAGGCTGGTCTTGAACTCCCAGCCTCAAGCAATCCTCCCTCCTCCGCCTCCCACAGTGTTGGGATTACAGGTGTGAGCCACCACGCCCAGCCTAATGAGCTCATTTTTTGACAAAGTTCTCTTATCAGAGGAACTAGTGTTCATTTATTCAACAAGTATTTTTGAGCAGTCACTACATGCCTATCATTTCACTGTGTTTGTTCCCAGGGATGAATGTGATATATGTAGGCACTGCCTTAAGGATGAAACAAATTCCCCCCAAATTAATGTTGTTGTGCAGGTTTCAAGGGTCTAGGCCATCCAGCCTTCCCTGTTCACTCCCCTTTTACCTTGCTGAACTGCTTTGCATAAATATTAAGTGAAATTGATGGGAGGCCATTGGTTTGGACTGAGCTCCTGCACGCAGCCCAATAAATCAAACCAAAATGGAGTCCCTCTTGCTAAAAGTTCCACACGACCAAGCCAAAACTAAGTGGTTTATATGACCTTCTGAGAAGTCAGGAGACTGAGCTGGTAGCCAAATCCCTAAGCAAGTCCGTTTTAGCCAGCATGAGAAGGAATTCCCTCTGCTCTAACCTTTACAAGGAAAGTCACTCTGAAACAATCTATCTGCTTTTTTTGTTTTCTGGTTCTGCTTTCCTCAGCCCTTTTCTGCCTATAAAACCAAACGTCTCTGCTCAGCTCATAAGAACACTCACTTTATAGAATGAGGTATTGCCCAATTCCAGAACTGCATATAAAAACCAGTTAAGATCTTTGAATCAAATATATCTTCAAAAAAGGAAAAACCTCCAACGCTTTAAAATTATAGATCTGTATGTAGATCCTAATCTGCTACAACACTTCCTCCTCAAAAAGAATAAGCAGGATATTCTTTTTTTTTTTTTTTTTTTTTTTTGAGACAGGGTCTCACTCTGTTGCCCTGGCTGGAGTGCAGTGGCGCAATCATTGCTCACTGCAGTCTGGAACCTGGAACTCTTGGGCTCAAGCAATTCTCCAGCCTCAGCCTCCTGAGTATCCAGGACCATAGGCGTGCACCACCACACCCGGCTAATTTTTTGTTGTTGTTGTTGTTATTAACAACTTTTAAGTTTAGGGGTACACATGCAGGTTTGTTCCATAGGTAAACTTGTGTCATAGGGGTTTGCTATACAGATTATTTTGTCACTCAGGTATTAAGCCTACTACTCATTAGTTATTTTTTCCTGATCCTCTCCCTCCTCCTACCTGCCCTACACCATCTGACAGGCCCCAGTGTCTGTTGTTCCCCTCTATGTGACCATGTGTTCTCATCATTTAGCTCCGGATTACAAGTGAGAACATGCAGCATTTGGTTTCCTGTTCCTGCATTAGTTTGCTAAGGATAACAGCCTTCAGCTCCATCCATGTAACTGCTGGCTAATTTTTGTGGTATTTGTAGAGACAGGGTTTTGTCATGTTGCCTGGGTTAGTCTCGAACTCCTGGCCTCAAGTTATCCTCCTGCCTCACCTCCCAAAGTGCTAGGATTACAGGCATGAGCCACCATGCCCAAGCTAAACCAGGAAGTTTTTGAGTCATCTGTTACACAGTAATATGGCAATACAGATCTGGATGTAAATTCCACACTCTTCCTGCTTAAGAAGTAAATATTAATGACCATGTTGATAGAGCAAATTTGTATTTTAAATGGGTGTGTCCTAACTCATCACCTGCGATGAGTGGAGCAAAGTTTAGATGCCCTGGATGCCACTGTGAAGAGAGAAGACCAGTGAGTCACTGCTGCTAGGACATGTTGCTAATATCACATTCTTGAGTAGTCACAGGGAACAGCTGAACCTGCTGCTGGCCAATTACTGGAAGGAGAAACAGCTCAGTGTCAGTGAAGCCAACATCAGAAAGATGGGTTTTGGCCAACTCCCTTCAGCATCCAGATGGATAATGTTGAACAACTCTACTCAACAGGTTAACTCATTTAGTTATCTGGGGAAGCATGATGGGGCTTAACTGCCTTACTAGATCCATTATGATGCATTTCTGTTGAGAGTGAAAGATTCCCCAGGAACAAGATAAAGGTGATTTTATGACTGAGATAAACACTTGGTTACTCCTGTTCCTCAAATAGCTCAAGTCAAGGATATGCTTTAAGATGCAACCGGTTCTTTTGCATAACAAGATACCACCCTCTGCTTGCTATCTCATGCAGGGTTCTTAGAAGTAAGAACCCAGGAAACATTTTCTAAAGCCAGTATTTAGATCACCTGTTGGGAAGGCTTTCTAAACTACAATGGCTGGGTGCAGTGGTTCATACCTGTAATCCCAGCGTTTTGGGAGGCCAAAGAGGGAGGATCATTTGAGCCTAGGAGTTCCAGACCAGCCTAGGAAACACAGTGAGACCCTATCTCTCCAAAAATAAAAAACAAAACAGAATTAGCCAGGTGTAGTGGCACGCACCTGTGCTCCCAGCTACTTGAGAGGCTGAGGTGGGAGGATCGCTTGAAACTGAGAGGTAAAGCTGCAGTGAGCAGTGATGGCACCAGTGCACTCCAGCCTGGACAACAGACTAAGATCCTATCTCAGAAGAAAACAAAACAAAACACAAAACTAAACTACAACGTACCCCTATCTCCTTGCATCTAGAAAGTCTAGTATGAGCACCTCTTTCCTCATTGAGAATCGCCACCATAATAGGTTACTATCACTAGAAGAAATATGTATTGAAAAAGCCCACAGAAATTTGATAGTGAGATAAGGTTGAAAGCCACCAATGTGTCTGAAATAATACAAAATACCTGTATATTAGATAATCTGAATATGGGGCAAAGAGTTCCTGTTTAAAATATAGTTGAGAAAACCATTCTTCCAATAGACACTTTAAGGCCATCACTGGAATCAGGTAACTGGTGTTTAACTTGTTGCCTGAACCAATTGGAAATTTGCAGCTAATGTCATGCACATTCTGAGCCAATGTGTTCCTTTAAGGGGCTGCCATATTTTTTTTCTTTCTCCTTGTGTGTGGATTTCTGTTTCCTGTTTCTATTCTGACAGCCTTTGCAGTTGTGTTTTTTCTTTTATCTTATGATGTCTCGATCGCTTTTGGAAACAGGCAGAATATAAATTACAAATTAACAGCATGAAGCTGGCGGGGAAGGTAGGTACTCAGGTTTCTTTCTTGGCCACAGCTATCAAAATGCATTTTCAGAACAACATGGAGGAAACTACTAGAAGACTTAGCAAGTGTCCCTTTAAGGAATGGGCCCGTGGAAGCAGCTACCCTCAGAGAAATCCCTGCTCTGCCCTGCTAACAAAGTCTCACAACTCTCCACAAAAGATTTCTCTCTCAAGGCTCAAAGGCAGGTCAAGCCTCCAGGAGGAAGGTACCCAGGTAGATAAAAGATGTAAGTTGTAAAGCTAATTCCCAACTCAGGGCAGAGCTGTATATCTGACACTCCCCCTCTTATTGGGATGATGATGTGGTTCATGCATTGCGTAGGTTTTAGGCTTCCTCTGGAGGAGAGAACTTTGAGCCATCAGATAAGAGTTGCAAGCTTCTCTTCTTGTAACAGGAATGTTTCTGCCTCCTTCAAACCCCCTCTTAGAAAGCCTGTAGAGAGAAGTGTCTCCAAAAAAGGCAAGTTGAGTTTGCCTCTGGGATCCTGAAATCAGCTGGCAAAAGCAGGGGAGAAAACAGTAGGGGATGGGGGGACCTTCATTACAAGAAAACGTAGGATGGACCAGATGGGTGGCGGGTGGAGAGGGCCCTCCAGAGCTTACTGCACAGAAACCAGCCCCCCTCCTGGCATAAAATCATGCTCATGGCCAGCCTTTCCTGGGCTGCAGGGCACCTCTCCTCTCAGTAAGGAGCACTCTGGGCTCACACACAACTTTAAAAATATCTCTCCACCCACTGAAATTTGATTAATCAGCCAAGTGCTCACCCATGTGTCACAGTGGTGGCAGAGATGCATGTGATGGTGATGTGACGGGTACAAGGGAAGCACACAGGGTCTCATCTCACAGGGAACAGGATTCAGTACATAAAAGTGAATGGCTCTCAGGTCCAACAGATGCTGGTTATGTGACCTTGGACAAGGTTATTTAACTTCTGGATTTTTCACATTTGCAAAAATGTAGTTAATAACAGTACCTGGGCTGCGTGTGTTGGCTCACATCTGTAATCCCAGCACTTTGACAGGCTGGTCGAGGCCAGGAGTTTGAGATCAGCCTGGGCAACATAGCAAGACCTCGTCTTTGCTAAAAATTTAAAAATTAGCTAGGCATGGTGTTGTGCACCTATAGTCTCAGCTACTCGGCAGGCTGAGATGGGAGGCTTGCTTGAGCCCAGAAGTTTGAGGCTGCAGTGAGCTATGATCATGCCACTGCACTCCAGCCTGGGCAACAGAATGACAGCCTGTCTTTAAAATTTTAAAAATAAATAAATACAAATTACAATAATAGTACATGCATAATAGGATGATTGAAAGGGTTAAATGAGTTAATGCACATAAAGCACTTTGAACAATGCCTAGCACATAGCAAGCACTCAATAAGCTTTAAATGTGATGATTATGATGATGACAACAGTGACAATATTGAAACTAAAAAGTTGAATGAATAGGTAGGGATTTCCCAGGCAGACAAAGAATATGTCTGGCCCAAGCAGCTTAAACATAAGCAGAGGAGGAGGAGGGAGCCCAAGGTAGCAGGGGACGGTGTGGAGGCTAAGCAGGGAGTTGAAGCAGACCAAAAAAAGAAGGGATTCAGCCACACAGCACTTCATGCACTTTGTCACCAAGTCTAGATACCGGTAACATGGCTGTAGGCTGTAGAGAGCTATTTAAGAATGATAAGCAGAAGCAAAATGTTAAAAGGTAAAGTGCTATAATGGTTGACAATTTTAACTAATTCAGGTGAACAAAATAAAATTAAATTAATTGTAATAGGCTGAGCATGGTGGCTCATGCCTATAATCCCAACACTTTGGGAGGACGAGGCAGGCAGATTCCTTGAGCCCAGGAGTTCCAGCATGGGCAACATGGCAAACCCTGTCTCTACAAAAAATACAAAAATTGGGCCGGGCGCGGTGGCTCAAGCCTGTAATCCCAGCACTTTGGGAGGCCGAGACGGGCAGATCACGAGGTCAGGAGATCGAGACCATCCTGCCTAACATGGTGAAACCCCGTCTCTACTAAAAAATACAAAAGCTAGCCGGGCGAGGTGGCGGGCGCCTGTAGTCCCAGCTACTCGGGGAGGCTGAGGCAGGAGAATGGCGGGAACCCGGGAGGCGGAGCTTGCAGTGAGCTGAGATCCGGCCACTGCACTCCAGCCTGGGGGACAGAGCGAGACTCCGTCTCAAAAAAAGAAAAAAAAAATACAAAAATTATTCAGGCATGGTGATGTGCACCTGTAGTCCCAGCTACTCGGGAGGCTGAGGCAGGAGAATCACTTGAGCCCAGAAGGTGGAGGATAAAGGTGGAGGAGCTGTACTTCAGCCTGGGCAACAGAGGGAGACCCTGCCTCACACACACACACACACACACACACACACAAACACACACACACAGAATTGTAACAGACTTCTGGGTATGACAAAGAAATGTGCGCAAGATTAACCCTCCCACCATGTGCCATAAGCCAGGCACAATAAAACTGAACCAAATATATGAGGCAACTGTTTTCAGGCAAATGACAACAGGCAGCACAAGATTACAATTGCAAGGAGAAGGGAAATTCACATGGCGAGCCCTATGCTCATCCTGGCTGTCTGCCTGGGGACAATTTCCCAACCGTAATTCATGTAGTAGCTGCAGGAACTAGAATCTGCAGGGTAGGACAGCAGAGAGAAGAACACTATGCAAAGAGGGAACATCAGAAGCCCGTGTGTGGGTTCCCCATGAACATTTGGTTGAAGCCTATGTTATCCAGATGCAAGGTGAGATTAAATAAGACTTACCAGGAAGCAGCTGCTATGAGGTTGAGAACAGAAAACAAACACTATAACTGAAGCAGCAGATAGTGGAAAAACCTCATTAGTACTGCAGGCATCCAGCTAAGACACTAGAAAGACCACCTCTTAAGAAATGGTCAGTTTCCACTGATTTGCCCTAACAGAGCATAAAAATAAACCTACACAAGTTCAAAGTGGTCAGCCAGTAATTGAATTACCTACTACAACAAAAATTAGCACTCTTCAGAGAAATATAACAGAACACGTAGTCACTCTAACATAGAATTCACAATGTTCAGTCTATAGTCAAATATTCACAGGCATGCAAAGAAACAAGAAAATCTGACCACAGTCTTTTTAAAAAGTCCATAAAAACCAATCCCAGGATGGCCTAGAGCCTTGATGTTGGATTTAGCACATACAACTTTAAAGAGCTATTATAAACATAGGAAAGTATATTCAAAGAATTAAAGAAAACTATTTTTTAATGATTAAACAGATAGGGTATCTCACCAAAGAAATGGAAACTGTAAAAAAGAACCAAATAAAAATTCCAGGTTTGAAAAAAAATTGTGTGTGTTTCCGTGTGTGTGTGTGTGTGTGTGTATGTGTGTGTGTTGAGAGAGAGAAAAAAAAAAACCTAAATGCTGAAAAATGTTAAAAAGTAAGCCAGGCACAATGCTTCATGCCTATAATCCCAACTACTTGGGAGGCTGAGGCAGGAGGATCACTTGAGCCCAGGAGATCAAGACTGCAGTGAGCTTTGATGGCACCACTGAACTCACCAGGATGACAATGCAAGACCCTGCCTGAAAAACCTAAATAAATAAATTCTAAAAAATAATAAATAAGTGAAGGATATACAAATATTCACTGTACTTTCCAAAAACCTCTGCAGATTTGAATTTTTTAAAACTAAAGAGATATTAAAAATATATATATGTATATATATATACAAAAAAAGAAGATAAAAGTTATAAGCCAAGGCTGGGTGTGGTGGCTCATGCCTGTAACCCCAGCACTTTGGGAGAATGAAGTGGGAGGATTACGTTAGCCCTGGAGTTCAAGACCAGCCTGGGCAACATAGTGAGACCCCATCTCTAAAAAAAAAAAAAAATTTTTTTTAATTTAGCAGGTGTAGTGACCCACACTTGTAGTCCCATCTACTTGGAAGGCTGAGGCAGGAGGATCGCTTGAGATCAGGAGGTTGATGCTACAGTGAGCCATGTTTGTGCCTCTGCACTCCAGCCTGGGCAACAGAGCAAGACACTGTCTTAAAAGCAAACAAAAAAAGAAGTTATAAGCCAAGGAATAACCTAACGAGGTGTGCATTTGAGTAGCATCACTCCAATGATATCGAACTGAACTGACATGTGGGTGGATCACACATGAAACCCAACAAGATCAGTTCTAGTGAATGCTATTGTCTAGGAAGTGGAAACCTGACCCAAGGCAATACCAGTGTGATCAGAGAGGAAGGAAGAGTTATATAATACGTAGAGAGGTCAAGATATGTGGGACTCACAATTGTATGTAAGGACCAAGAGATAACAAGGATGATTCCCAGATGACTGCTGTGACTGACTGGCAATACAATTTCCTGGGAAAAATCCCAGACAAGGGGCAGTTTTCAAGAATAAAGAAAATCCATTTCAGCTTTAGATATTTGGAGTTTAAGGGACTTGTGAGACACCTGCACAGGACTACAGGTACTAGGTCTAAAATCCAAGAGGGAGGCAGGACTAGAGATATAGATCTTGAGGTCATCAGCATGTAGAAGCCCAGACAGATGGCAACAAAAACCAACCCCAGGAGACAAGAGTGTGCCTCATATTTCTTTAATCTTTTTTAAAAATTTCAAATCTATAGAGGTTTAGGAACGCACGGCAAATATCTGTCTTCCATTCTTTTTTTAAAAAATTCTTTTTGTTTTCTTTTTTCTGAGGGAGTGCAGTGGCACGATCATAGCTCACTACAGCCTTATTTCCTTGGCTCAAGCAATCCTCCCTCCTCGACCTCGTGAGTAGTTACGATTATAAGCATGAGCCACTGTGCCTGCCTTTAAAAAAAAAAAAAAAAAAAAAATTTCAGTAGGCAGGGGATGAGGGGTACACAACGAATGCAGAGATGACAAATACGTAGACAAGAGGAAGGAGGGGATCTAGGTAATGACATGGGTACCAAGGCAGTGATGGACCGCAAAAACAAAGGTGTGAACAACAGTGCCAGACGCTGAAGAAAGTTCTGAGTAAACATTAAAAGTCATCTAGGCCAGTCATGGTGGTTCACGCCTATAATCCCAGCACTTTGGAGGCTGAAGTAGGCAGATAACCTGAGGTCAGGAATTCAAAACTAGCCTGGCCAACATGGTGAGACCCCATTTCTACTAAAAATACAAAATTTAGCTGGGCGTGATGGCAGGCACCTGTAACCCCAGCCACTTGGGAGGCTGAAGCAGAAGAATTGCTTGAACCCAGGAGGCAGAGGTTGCAGTGAGCTGAGATCGTGCCGCTGTACTCCACCCTGGGTGACACAGTGAGATTCTGTCAAAAATTTAAAAAAAAAAAACAGTCATCTAGAGGAGGCAAATAGGGGCTCCTAGAGAAAACTGAGCTGCAGGAGAGCAGTGACTCTGGAATAGTCAAAGTGACATTGGTCAACTACTAAAATGGAACCCCAGGTTCAAAGGATGGCAGTCTAGTATGTCTGTTCCCATACTCAAATGAAAATACCCCCTACAATATACGAAAGAGTGTATCAGTATAAATATTAATTTTGAGGCCAGCTATGTTGGCTCATGCCTGTAATTTCAGCATTTCAGGAGGCCGAGGCAAGTTGACCACCTGAGGTCAGAAGTTCAAGACCAGCCTGGCCAACATGGCAAAACCCCATCTCTACTAAAAATACAATAATTAGCTGGGTGTGGTGGTGCACGCCTATAGTACCAGCTACTTGGGAGGCTAAAGTCAGAGAATCGCTTGAACCTAGGAGGTGAAGGTTGCAATGAGCCGAGATTGCACCACTGCACTCCAACCTGGGCGACAGAGCCAGACTCTGTCTCAAGAAAAAGAAAAAAAAAGAAAAAAAGGAAGGAAGGAAGGAAGGAAGGAAGGAGGAAAGGAGGAAAGGGGGAAAGAGAGAGAGAGAGAGAGAGAGAGAAAAGGGAGAAAGAAAAAGAAATATTAATTTTGAGACATGCACACATGTGAGAGACTGAGAATGTTTGCTAATTGCCCCACCAATGAAATTGGAGAGACACCATTTCCACCCACACTTGGAACTACAGTGGCACATAAGGAAGGAAGACTGACTCACCACAATACATTGACAGCAAATCATGCAGTCACTCCCTACTTCACAGCAACTGTTTTCCATGGGAATCTATTCCTCAACTCAAGCCCACTTCAGCAGCACCCTTTTTTAAGCTCATTTGGGGAACACAACTTAACTGCAGCCATGGGTTGGTATGTCGCATCCTGGGTTATCTATACAGCACAGGTGAAAGCCAAAATATTCCTAGGATGACTGAATGTACAAGAGTAGTTTGGGAATGGGAAGGAGAGAAGGAGAGGGGAAGAACAAACAACAGAGATGGAGAATTCTGTGGCACTGGGAGCAAAGACAGCAGGAAAGACCATCGAGATCCCCCGCCTCTGCCCAGAGCCACGGGCTACATGAATGTCTTCTGGAAACTGGAGACGGCATGCATATCCATCTCTCACCAGTCTAAGGATAAAAAGGGGAGGCCAGGCGCAGTGGCTCACGCCTGTAATCCCAGCACTTTGGGAGGCCAAGGCGGGTAGATCACAAGGTCAGGAGATCGAGACCATCCTGACTAACATGTGAAACCCCATCTCTACTAAAAATACAAAAATTAGCTGGGCGTGGTGGCAGGCACCTGTAATCCCAGCTACTCAGGAGGCTGAGGCAGGAGAATTGCTTGAACCCAGGAGGCAGAGGTTGCAGTGAACCAAGATTGCACCATCGCACTCCAGCCTGGGCGACAGAGCGAGACTCCGTCTCAAAAAAAAAAAAAAAAAAGGCAGGGTGGGGGTGGGGAATATTATCTCAGGTTTGGGATAAAGTGAAGAAGGCAAGATTCATTTTTTTTCTTTTTTCTTTTTTCCCTAGAGACAGGGTCTTTCTTTGTCACCAAGGCTCAAGTGCAAGTGCAGTAGTACAATCATAGCCCACAGTAGCCTCAAACTCCTGGGCTCAGGCAATCCTCAGCCTCCCAAGTGGCAGGGACTACAGGCATGCACCACCACATCCAGCTAATTTTTTGTAGAGACAGGGTCTCCCTATGTTGTCCAGGCTGATCTCCAACTCCTGGCCTCACGTGATCTTCCTGCCTCAGCCTCCCAAAGTGCTGGGATTACAGGCATGAGCCACTGTGCCTGGCCAAAGCTAGACTCTTTACACACCTTGTTTACTGACAAATACTGAGCCTACAAAAAAAAACTTCATAATGTTGAGTTACAAAGCATAATAGAAAAAAGCAATATAAATTATACAAAAAAAATTTCATGCAAAGGAAAGGTACTATCATCTGGAAGACTTGGAGAAAAAGACTTTTATTATGAATATATATATAAATAATTTATGACCAGAAACAGAAGAGATTTTCACAAACTGGAAGATGGCTAATAGTTATTTCCTAATACAAACTGGAAACAACCCAAATGTCCATTGAGAATAAAACAGGAAAATAAATTAAGATATATTTATATACAATAGAAATTAAATATTAAAGAAAATAGGTAAACTTCAGATGGAGGTGAATTTAGTTTAAGATTAAGATAGCATTACAAGGCCAAGCACAGAGGCTCCCAACTGTAATTCCAGCACTTTGGGAGGCCAAGGTGGGTGAATCACTTGAGGTCAGGAGTTCAATACCAGCCTGGCCAACCTGGTGAAACGCTGTCTCTACTAAAAATACAAAACTTAGTCAGGCGTGGCGGTACATGCCTGTAATCCCAGCTACTTGGGAGGCTGAGGCAGAAGAATAGCTTGAACCTGGGAGGTGGAGGTTGCAGTGAGCAAAGATCGTGCCACTGCACTCCAGCTTGGGTGACAGAGTGAAACTCTGTTGTCTCAAAAAAAAAAAAAAAAAAAAAAAGCATGATGAGATTATTCAATAAATAGCATTAAGAAAACTATTCAACAATCACACTGCATATATCTAATAGAATTCCATATAATGCACTCTAAAAGTATAAGATGTTGCTAATAAATCTGGTATATGCATAAACTTCCTGGATAGATGTAAGCTCCTTGGAAAGAGGCAATGAATATTATGCTTATTTGATTTTCCTCTACTACCTAGAAGGCATTTCCTCCTCCACCTACTAAACATCCTTTTAACGAATGAATAAAAATGGATGAATGAATGAATGACTCTCCATCAATCCACCTTCACTGAGTTTGGTTGGGTGATTCCCAACTTTGATCATTTTGATTCAGCTTTGCATGTTTCCCTCCCGAGCTTTGTTTAAAGAGAAGAAATAGAAACTTTCCAGAAGGGAACTGCAGTTGAAAATGACCTGCATGGCAGTGGTCCTTTTCATGCCTGTTTTCAGAGGATAACCATTCATGAAGGGCACACCTTTGGCCCTTACACTGGGGGAAAGGGATTTTCCATCATTGGTGGTAAACACGAACAGGTGGGGAAACCTGTAGCCACTCACAAGCAGAAGGCTGCAGTGGCTACAGGGTGGAGAGGTAGAGAGCAGATAAGGATAGCACCCAACTAATGCCTATGCTCAAGGCAGCCAGACCACAAAGGATGCTGCGATGTCCATCAGTGTCCAACACGTCAACCTCCCAGCGCAGCACCACCTGTCCTCTGAGGGTAAATGAGTGTCCCCAACCAGCAGAACTTTAGGGTCACCATGCCATGAAGCAGCCCGAGAGAACAGCAAGCAAACTCTGCCCTGGAAACTGGCTTCCCCACGACCAATCTATAGTCATCTGAATTGATTCAAGCCAGTTGGTTTCCAGACCCTGCGTGCCTGCTCTAAACTCCAAACACATCTGCACTGTACTGCCCAGAGCCCCGAGATGCTTGTAATAAACCAGAAGCAGTCATAATTCAGTGTTCACCTTGGCAAAAACTAAATAAATAAGTAGAATGAATCTTCCATCAGAAAATAAATGGCCTTTCCCCAGGTTGAGAGCCTGGATTACCCTCCTGAAGGACAAACACAGCATCTTCACCCAGCCAATCTCAGGCCTTTACAAAGCTCCCAGTTCACTCAATAAAATACCCCAAGGCTGCCAATGCTCAGGCTGCCAGCCTGGGCTTGGAGGGCTCTTAGAATTACTCCTACTAATCTACATACTGAAAAAGTGCATTTCAGTCCTTCTCAAGCTGCCTTTGCCTGATTAAAATAGCAAGTTTATATGCTTTTCTATTTGGCCAAGAAAGTGGAGGGCAATTTCAGCAGGGCACCTAAGTAGGGAGAGGAGGGTTGAAATCCAGCCAGCAGCCCTCTTGAAAAGCCATGCACCTCCACAGTTGCCCTGAACAGTTGCCTTAGCAGAGATTGAATTTAACAGTGAAAAAAGCCATTGTGCTGAGAAGTCACAGAGAAATCATCTCCTAATCATTCATGGCAAAGTTGGGAAGCAGGAAGTGGGGAGAACATGGAAAGCCATGGATGATTTCCAGACTCCATTTGGTTAGTGATTTTTAACCTCTTAAAGAATTGCCCGAAACATATAGATAGTGTTACCCAGTTCTCAGCCAGGGCCACTCAGTGGGTCCTGCATGCATGGGGGACTCCCAGTCCCTCCTGCTAACTGATGACTGAGCCTCGGGGATCTACCCAAATAAACACAACCAAACATCCACCCCACATTAATGCACCACCTGCCCTAATATTCATTCACATTGAAGACTCCCATAGGTAGGAGAAGCCAGGGCCTCACTTCACCTCCCAAACACACTGCTATGAGCTGAATGTTTGGGTCCCCCCAAAATGCATATGTGGAAACCTAATCAACAACGTGATGTCATTAAGAAGTGAGGTCTTTCAGGAGGTGATTAGGAGGGAAAAGCCCTCATGAATGGGATTAGTGCCTGCTATGGTTTGAAAGTCCCTTCCAAACCTCACATTGACATTTAATTGGCATTATGATAGTGCTAAGAGGTGAGATGGTTAAGATGTGATTAGACTATGAAAGATCTGCCCTCATGAATGGATTAATGTCATTATCTCAGGGGGAAGTTCATTATCCAGAGCGTGGATTATTATAAAAGTGAGTTTAGTCCTCTCTGGCTTTCTTGTTCTTACCCTCTCTTGCCTTTCCACCTCTGTCATGGGATGAAACAGCATGAAGGCCCTCACCAGATACCGGTGCTGTGCACTTGGACTTCCCAGTCTTCAGAACCATCAGCCAAATATACTTCTTTTCTGTATAAATTACCCACAACGTACTATGTTGTTATAGCAACACAAAGCAGACTAAGACAGTGCCCTTATATACTCAAGGCCCAAAAGAACTTATTCACTCTCTCCACCATATGAGGACATAGCAAGATGGTGACATCTATAAATCAGAAAGTGGCCCTCCCCAGACATCAAATCTGCTGGCACCTTGATCTTAGACTTCCAAGCCTCCCAAACTGTGAGAAATAAATTTCTGTTCTTTATGAGCCACCTAGTCTATGGTGTCTTGTTACAGCAGCCTGAACAGACCAAGATACCACCCAAGGGCAACCTCAGCCTGATTTGTGGTCGCCTTTATGGGCTCACTTTGGAGGAGGTCAGAGCTCAATTTCCCGCTTCTGTGTCCTACATCAGTATACCTTTTGCTCAACTGAAGACCAGAAGATGTAAGGGTCCCCGATCTCCTCTCAGACCATCAGTCTTTGTCCAGACCACAGTGAGAAGCTGCTATCCCTAGGAATCTTGACTCTGCCCCCATCACTACACTTCTTCAAACATCCCCCAGACTCTCCTTGGACCCAACCTACCAGGGCCACATCCTCTGCTGCCTCCCTCTTCATTCATGTAAATAAGCAAGCATTTAAATAAGCATGCAGGCAAAATGATGACAGAAGGAGAAGCTATTTTAGGCCTCTTCCCTTCACCTCCCTCACCTCCTGCCTGTTGTGAAGCAAGTTTGGCTTCACTGTCTCAGAGTCGAATGTCCTCCACCTTCCTTCTGGGAGAAATGAGGCTCCCTAATGTGCACATACAAAGCACATTGATTTGAACCATTACACTTAAAAGCAAACATGTGGGCCATCTGGGGTAATTTTTACTTCTCTACTTGAGAAAGCAAATTTAAACCTTGTGCTTTAAAATTGTATTATTACAAGCAACAAAGTATTCAAAAACACTGGGGAAAACTGATTCTGGTTTGACCTCAGCAGATGCAGTACCTAGGTAAAAACATCAGGCTAAATCAACCTAATTCCCTATTCCAGGAAGAAAACAAAACAAAACAAAACAAAACTTGTTTTTCCTATTTTTAATTTTTTTTAATTAGAGGATCGGTTTATCCAAGATACAATGAGACACAGTCCTAGGATGAATTTAGTCATCATGTTCCCAGGTTTATGTCCATCCCTAACCCCTGCCTTGAACACCCAGGGCTGTACTGTGTTACAAAGAAACAGAGGCAATTAAAATAATTGCTATCCATTGCCACCTAGACAGAGCTTCCAGATGATTCCGATTTGGGCAGGATTCAAAGCACTATGGCCAGAAGTCAAGAGACAGCCATTAACAGGGCTTAAACCTCCCCTGCAGATGGACTCTATTGTTGGTGACAACATAGAAACCACAATTCCACTGGTGATAAAGACTCTGGAAATTGGAAAACACATTTTAAGAGAGGTGAAGGCTATCCCCCCAGTCAATATCCAAGAAAACTGAAATATCCACCGTAGATTGTTCAGGCTATCAGATCTGTCCCACACACACACACACACAAAGCCACTTGGGTAAAATTTTGTCTCTGAACTCTTTCCCATCATGGTTACACTTGGCCACAACTGCCAAGGAGTGGCCAAAGTCCAGGGCATTCAACTAAGCTTCAGAATAGCCACAAACACCTCCCTGGGAGGGGGGCCAACCCCCCAAACAGGGTAGGCTCCTTACCGTCGAGCTCTTCCACGGAGATATTAGCCAGCTGTTCACTGTCACTGCCAGCAGAGAGCGATCGGTTGAGGTAATTCCCCTTGTACAACAAGCCGGCGGTCACATGGTGGAACGGCATCTTTTCCCTGCCCAAGAGAGAAAAGGGGAGGGGAAAAGAAAGACATCATCATTCATTCTTCCTTTCCTTTCTTAAAGGACCATCCGATTTTCAGATGGCCGGTGTCATTGTTAAAATAACAATATTTCTAGTGGGAAAGTCAGTATATTTCCAGGGTCCCAATGACCTGAGCAATTTCCAAAGGAACTCAGGTTCTTCCCATTTCTTCACTGTACATCTTACTTCATTTTCCCCATTTAATTATGAATTTGAACCATGTTGTCCTTGTTAATCATGGCACACCACATCACCATCAAACTATCTCTTTATGCAAATGGCAACACTCTTGACTCCTTTCCTCGGCCTGATAAATTCTCACTTGATGCTTGTAAGAAAGGACTGAGAATCCCAGAAGTGTTGGCATGCCCGGGGACTACATGTCTTGGCTGTGATCAAGCAGAGATCCAAGTGTCTCATTTCTCCCAGATAATACAGACATTGCACTCACACAGCACTCAAAACAGGTAGGAAATGCCCAAGCTCTAAGTAAGTACATGCAATGGTCTGCATCTCAAGAAGCAGCTGCCAAGCCTGGTTGAGATGCAGATGCTGCTTACATGAGTGGTGTGTGAGCACACACATTCTGAAATGCTAATCACACACGTTCTGAAATGCTAATCACACCTGCCCTGCTGCAAAGGGGAGTGACAGCCTTCAGGTGTCCCACAATGAAGCTGCTTCCAGCACTCGCACACAAATTTAAAGCATCCTTTTAGACCAATAGAAAAAAGCTCCTGCACCCAGATGGTCATCAGTAGGGCTTAGAACTTTCCACTAATGCAAGGCTGACTAGAGGGTCCAGGCTATGAAAAAAGAGATGTGAGATAAAAGGACAGCAAAGACAATGGAAGAGAATGGAAGAACAAGCAAAGACAAGAAAGAGGAAAGGCAGCTGGGAAGATGATCATCTCTAAAGCAGAAAGAGCACAGCTCCTGGCCCAACTTGTCCAATGATGCTCTCCGTGACTTTGAACAAGACGCTGAATGCTTCATATTCTGCTTCCCCATCTAGCAAGGGGGATTAAGAGGATGGATAAACCTTTGAGCAGAATTAGGGCCAACAGGCAGGAAGCACAGGGAGTCAATCACAAGGTGTGGGTAGAGAACACCTTTGTATCAGAGCTTCTGGAAGGTGAACTGGGCAGCAATCAACCTGTGAAACCCCTGAAAATTAAAAGGTTTAACCAGGAACACAAAGCCAGTTAGTGACAGAAGTTGTTCTAGAACTCCAGCATCCTACATGCTATTTCCATTAGGCAGCCCCAGCTAAGCGCCAGACATTTCCACCCGGATGTCAAACCCTCATTTCAAACTCAAAATGTCTAAAAATGAATTAATTATCTTCCTACAAAGTAGGCAACACTTCCTGGTTTCTCTATTTCTATCAAAGGTGCTTTTTGCTCATCACAACAACTGGGACAACTCTCCCAAATGCTCGGGGCCCCAAAAAGTAAAACAGACACATGGCTGAGGCAAGAGCCAACTGTCAGCTTGCAACCCATCCCCTCGCCCTTAACTCTTCCCATGGCTAACAACGTGTACATCCACAGGACAATTGCAAATGGCAGGATGCTGATTACAAAGGGCACATGCATTTGCCAATTATAAGGGGTACATCTTCAGCTAGTTACAAGTCAGATGTTCCAAAATCTATCCTTATATTTAAACATAATACAAGAATCTTTCTCTGGAAGAATACTTTGATGACCACCTCCTTTTCCCTCCAAGTTAATTTTCAGACCAAAAAGCTTTCAAAGGGAGAATCGCATGTATGAATTAGGACTACTCTGTCTTTTCCTTAAGGCCAATCCTGATTTCTTGGGACTGTGTGTCATGGTCATTTGAGTATGGACTGATACCCACTGCCATAATGTGAATGTCTCCCCCAAATTTTATGTGTCGGAAACTTAATCCCCAATGCTACAGTGTTGAGAGGTGGGACCTCTGAGAGGTGATTCGGTCATGAGGGCAGAATTAATGCTGTTATTGCAGGTGTAGGTTATCTATCACAGGAGTGAGTTCCTGATAAAAGGATGAGTTCAGTTGGGTACGGTGGCTCACACCTGTAATCCCAGCACTTTGGGAGACCTAGGCAGGTGGATCACCTGAGGTCAGAAGTTCGAGACCAGCCTAGCCAACATGGTGAAACCCCACCTCTACTAAAAATACAAAAAATTAGCCAGGCGTGGTAGTGCACACCTGTAATCCCAGCTACTCGGAAGGCTGAGGCAGAAGAACTGCTTGAACCCGGGAGGCAGAGATTGCAGTGAGTTGAAACCATGCCATCGCTCTCCAGCCTGGGCAACAAGAGCCTCTCAAAAAAAAAAAAAAAAAATGAATTCAGCCCCTTTCCCTTCTCTGTCTCTTTCATTCTCTCTCTAGTAACACTCATGCTCTCTTCCTCTTGTGCTACAGGACGACACAGCAAGAAGGCCCCTGAAAGACTCTTGCCCTTGGACTTCCCAGCCTGCAGAGCTGTAAGAAACAAATCTTTGCTCTTTGTAAACAACCCAGTCTCAGGTATTCTGTTATAGCAGCACAAAACAGACTGAGACATCCATGGTCCAGAAAATGAGATGTCAACCCTGGCTAACACTTCTTGTGTGATTTCAACTTCACCCACAGCACCAGTCCTACACGCAGTGAGCCTCACCAGCTGTTATCTTAACATGTTTAAGTCTTCATAAATATGGGAAGACACCTGCTCTGATATTATCTAATTTGTTAGCTAAGCCTCACTAGATGAGCCTCACCAGCTGCTATCTTAACCAATGTTTAAGTCTTCATAAGCATGGAAAGACACCTGCTGTGTTCTTATCTAATTTGCTACCCGGAACAAGACCCACTAAGGTCGGTACAAAAAGTATTCCTTCCATTCCACCATGCATCACTCTAGTTTCTCAGCATTTTATAAATATCTTCCTATTGTCACCTTTTACCTGGTTGTCTGCAGCTTTGGATTCGTTACACAAAATTTTACAGTCATAATAAGGATGTTATACTCAAGCAAACATATCCAACCCACGCCCCAGTTCAGCCACAGAATAAATGTTGAGTACTTTGCAAAGAAAACTGGTCACAACTGAATCCCACTTGATATACCAACATAATTTGCTTCTGAAAAAAAAAAAGGCAGCTTACAAAATTAGGTACACATTCAGTTCATTTAGTCTCTGAATTCAAAAAGCTCAAAGTCTAGTGGGAAAGAAAACGTGCAATTGAACCATCCATATAGATATATAAAGTCATGTTCAAGAAAGGGAAGAACATTATCCTAAATAAGCTAAAAACAGCTGCTACAATTAAGGACTAAATTTCACTCCAAGCTGCCTAGGGAAACCCAAGCTTTAAGATTCTCTCCTTGGCTAAGGGAAGAGAAATATATAAGATCAAGCAAAGACAAATCTTATCCTGAAACTAAAACTTGAAGATGGATCCTGCTATACAGGGCAACAAACAAAAATAAATAAATATTTGCAACAGCAGTTTCACTCATTGTGAAATATTTAAGCAACTGTCATGAAAACAATCTTTCTGTACTTTATGTAAGCCAGTGATATGGTCTGAATGAATGTGGCCCCCAATAATTCATACACTGGAACCTAAGACTCTAATGTGATAGTATTAAGAGATGGAGCCTTTAGAAGCTGATTAGGTCCATGAGCGTTCCTCGCCTCATGGATGGGATTAATACCCTTATAAAAGGGCTGGAAGGAACTAACAAGCCCTTTTGTCTTTCTGCCTTCCACCATGTGAAAATGCAGCAACAAGGCAGCATATTGGAAGCCAAGAGCAGCCCTCACCAGATGCAAAATCTATAGGTGTCTTGATCTTGGACTTCCCAACTTCTAGAACTGTAGGAAATGAATTTCTGTTGTTTATAAATTAGCTAATCTAAGGTATTTGTTACAGCAGTAGAAACTAAGACAGGCAGAGTGGTTTCATGGTTAAGAACTGGCTGGGTGCAGGGGCACATGCCTGTAATCCCAGCACTTTGGGAGGTGAAGGCAGCAGTTGGAAACCAGCCTAGACAACATGGTGAAACCCCATCTCTACTAAAAATACAAATATTAGCCAGGCGTAGTGGCAGGTGCCTGTAATCCCAGCTACTTGGGAGGCTGAGGCACGAGGATCACTTGAACCCGGGAGTGGAAGTTGCAATGAGCTGAGACTGTGTCACTGCACTCCAGCCTGGGTCATAGAGGGAGACTCCACCTCCAAAAAAAAAAAAACCAGCACTTTCTAGTCAAAAACAGTGAAACAGTGTTAGATTTTAATCCTACCTCTGCCCTTATTAGCCAGGTAAATAAGTTGCTTGACCTCTGTCAGCCTGTCTCCTCTTCTATAAAACTAGGGTTTTAATACATACTGAAGAGAATAGTACTGTTGTAAATATTAGATAAGATAAACAGCCAGGCATGGTGGGTCGCATCTGTAATCCCAGCACTTTGGGAGGCCAAGGCGGGAGGATCACTTGATGTCAAGATTTCCAGACCAGCCTGGGCAACAGAGCAAGACCCTGTCTCTACACAGACCAAAAAAAAAAAAATTAATTAATTAATTAATTATCTGGGCATGGTGGTACACACATGCAGTCATAGCTACTCGGGAGGCTGAAGTGAGAGGATCATTTGGGCACAGTAATTTGAGACTTCAGGGAGCTATGATCACACCACTGTACTCCAGCCTGAGTGACAGAGCAAGACTCTGACTCTAAAAAGATACAATACAGACAGCACTATACTTAGCACCAGGCATCTGCTCAGTGAGTATCACCAGTAATTATTTGCTAAGGATTATATGAAGCAGGATGCAGGGGCAACAAGAAGTCATGGACGAATTAGATTGATGCCTGGATTACATGCTGGATTACAAAGGAGGGTCGTTGAGACCTGACAAAGGGCAAGCTTCAGGGAGAGGCTGGCATGTAAACCACTGTGCTGAGGGATCAGGCGTGAGCAGCAAAGCACCAGCGCGTTCCAGTGCTGAATGGTGTCAGCAAGCTCTGGCAATACCATGCAGAAGGAGCTACTTGAATGGAAACTGCCAGAGCCAAAGAAGAGTCCATTTTCTGGGTGCCAGGAAGGCTAAATGGTCATATCAAAGATATTGAGAGGTTAAAACCAAAAGGGACAGTTACTGTTAATGGGGTCAAGGAACTGGTACATTTCTTGACAGAGTAATATACTAAAGAGGCCATGTATGGTGGCTAACACCTGTAATCTCAGCATTTTGGGAGGCTGATGCTGCAAGATCACTTGAGGCTAGGAGTTCAAGACCAGTCTGGGCAATATGGTAAGACTGTGTCTCTAGAAAAAAATTTTAAAAATTAGTCAGGCATGGTGGTGCACACCTGTAGTCCCTGCTACTCAGGAGGCTGAGGTAGGAAGATCACTTGAGCCCAGGAGTTTGAGGCTGCAGTGAACTATAATCTTGCCACTGCCCCTTAGCCTGGGCAACAGAGGGAGACCTTGTCTATAAAAAAAATTAATTAAATAACTAAAGAGCCTCATTCACATTAACTTGAAATGATGCCCTTTTGTGATGGTCAATTTCATGTGTCAACTTGACTGGGCCATGGGTTGCCCAGATATTTGGTTGAACATTATTCTGGATGTGTCTGTGAGGGTGTTGCTGGATTAGGTTAACTTTTGAACTGGTAGCCTGAGTAAAGCAGATTCTCCTCTCCAGTGTGGGTAGGTCTCATCCAATAATGAATAGAATGAATAGGCTTACATAGAATGAACACACTGAGTAAGAAAGAATTTGTTCTTCAAACTGTCTTCAAGCTGGGACATCCATCTTATTCTGCCCTTGAACTCAGACTTGGACTGGAGCTTTTCACTATCTGATTCTCAGGTCTTCAAACCAGACTGGAACTATACCGTCAACTCTCTTGGGTCTTCAGCTTGCTGACAGCTGACTGTGGAATTTTCAGAGTCTGTAACTGCATGAGCTAATTCCTTACAATAAATCTCTTTAAAGTTATACAGATAGATAGATAGATAGATAGATAGATAGATAGATAGATAGATAGATAGATAGATGATAGACAGATAGATAGAAAGAAAGAAAAATAGAGATATGTGATAGATGATTGATGAATGGATGATAGATAGATAGATAGATAGATAGATAGATAGATAGATAGATAGATAGACAGATTCTGTTTCTTTGGAGAACCCACGTTAATATACCTTCTTTTTTTTTTTTCTTCTACAGTACCAAAGACCCAGGCACATTTGCAGGAGGGTAGCAGTATTATTCTGAGCAAAGCCCTGAGTGTTCTACAGGGCTTCTAAAGCAGTACTACTCAAAGTGTGGTCTATAGACCACTGCTACTTGCACACCATTTGTTGCTGGTCTGCAGTGAGATAAGTACAAGAATTGAGAGAAAGCATTGAAATAGCAATTTAGAGCATTGCCCCAACTTCTAAGCACATGACCAGTGGACTCGATTTTGTATATTTTGCTTCTTTTATTTTCCTGGTAATTCTTTCTTACTGTATTTTTTTAAAGTATCAGTCTACACAAGACTGAAACTAAAAAATAAAAAAAAAATTAAAACTGGTCCTTCATCACAAATAGTTTGAGAAGCATAGCTCTAAAGTATTTAATTTATGTTGTATAGATTTGTGATAATGAACCACAGAGAGAGGAAGAAAACCATTTGGAGAAATGGCATCTTAACTTGTCCCTGAAACTTTTTCAAAGAGCTTAAGACTTCTTAAAAGTCTTAGATGGACTTCTGAAAGAAGTTGAAAGACTTCAGTTGATTCCTGAGCTCTCTACAGAGTGCTGGAGAAGTACATGGCATCTGTTGCAGACTTGACGGCAATCCGTGTCCTACAATTACCAGACATACAAGGGGCAATATTGATCTTGCATGCTAAAGGTTAAAGAGCCTAACCAGCCCTGATAGAGCCTTTGCCAAATTCCTGTAAAAACAACCACGAAGGCACACCAAAATAGTGATATTCTCAATGACACCAATGCCAGGGTATGGAAGAAGCTTCCATAAAATCAGTACAGTTAGGATTAGAATGACGAATAATCAGTGGTGCAGCCTTGAAGTCAGAGAGGGAATAATAGAGTCAGATAGTACAGGGATAAGAAGAGATTTTTATCTACCCAAATTCTCTTCTATTTCAGGGACTTAGGGATGACCAACGAGAACAGCAGGCAATCACCCTTCTGACTGTGTTGGAATTGCTTTATTCAAGCAGCCAAGGTCAAATCCCACCACTGACCTTTCCACCACTGTGAAGCAACAACCTTTTTCCTCTAGCTACTCATGGATCATAACTCCCAGTATGCAAGGTGGCTAGAAATGGAAGGTCTGAGACATGAACCCTGTACATGAAGATGAGAAATTGGCTGCAAGCCACAGGTGTTGGTGAGAAGGACCCCAGGAGTAATGACCTATGGGGATCATGATTTTTCAAGCATTGCTTCAGAAAGGAAAAAAACTGTAGAAGGCCTCGAATAACCCAGAAATATATATCTCCTCCTCTCAGTTCAAGAGCTACATGGTGGGGACAAGAAGATCTCATCTTACTCCAGCAAAGATGCTCTCGACAAAGGCCAGCTAGACCCTGGACATTTGGCTAAGCGCTTTTAAAACAGTTTTATTCCCTTGCTAAAATCCTGCAGGGGTATGCCAGTTGGCAAACACTGAGTTTGGACAGATCTCAAATCAGACAAGAATGAGTAAGCAAAAACACTAACGTAGTAGTCTGTGTAAAAATTCTGCCTCATTAGAGAAGGAAGAACTTTCAAGAAGAAGTAGAGTAAAAGCCTATTGCCAACAATGATACAATACAAGAAAGGACAATTTTACAAACTTTCTGTTTTATGCCCTAAACTTTTCAGCAAGGTGTCTATGACATAGGGATGCAAATTCATAAAGAAATATCAGAGTGAGAAGAAGAGATGTCAAGACAAAAAGAAAAGGCAATAAGCTGAGAGGTAAGCCAGTTTGGAAAAGGTGCAGACATTTGCAAACAAAGGAGAAATCCAAAAACAGTAACAGAATGAAAACCTGCATTAATGGCAATGAAGAATATTTCAAAGAAACAGAAATTTTAGCACATGCCATAATGCACCCATGTACCCACCACCCAGATTTAATGATATTTTGCCTTCTTTGCTTAGATTTTTTTTAAAGAAATAACATACTACACTGAAACCCTTACCACCTACTCTATTTCTTCACTTCCCTCCCTCCACAGTGACAACTCTATTCTGGAGGTGGAACATATCCTTCCTGTCCATGCTTTTAAATTTGTCCACATTTTGATGTAACTATATAGAATATATTGTATTATTGCTGTGTCTATCTTTAAATTTACGTAAATGATATTACACCTTCCATATGCTTTTGCAACCTGCATGGTTCACTCTATATTGGCTTTCTGGGATCTATCTAAATCCATACACATATACCTAGTTAATTAATTTTTAACTGCTCAACAGTTTTCCATTGTACAAATACCCAATTGTATAAATTACCCAATTGATGGAAAAGTGTACTGCAATGAATATCCCCATGTGTGTCTCTTTGTAGTTCTCTGAACTGTATACCTAAATAAAATACTACCTGCTTGTTGAGTATGCAAATCTTTACCTTTATTGGATTTAGTGAAGTTGCACTCCAAAGTGATTGGGTTATTTATTAGTATATAATAGTTATTTATTGATATATAATAAATTACCCCTGAACTTTGTGACTTAAAATAAATATTTATTATCTCAGGTTCTGTGGGTCAGAATCAGGAGCTGCTTAGCTGGGTGGTTCTGGCTCAAGGAGTCTTCTCTGATTGCAGTCAAGACACTGACTGGGGCCACCATCATCAGAAGTCCTGACCGGGGCTGGAGGATCCATTTCCAAGATGGCGCACTCACATAGCTCTTTCTTTGTTCATGTGAATTGGGAGCACTCACATGGTTGCCAACATGATGCCACTAAACATGGATTTGGAAAGAGATGTTCACAAAAGGTCTCACTTTCTTGTGGGTCTCTCCATAGGGGAGCTGGATCACCCCAAGCAAGTGATCAAAGAGACAGGGTCAGGGACTCTTATGACTTGGTCTTGGAAATCACACACCTTCACTTCTGCCACATTGTTTCATTAGAACTGTGTCACTGAATACAGCCAACACTTAGGGGGAAAGGAATTAGACTCCACCTTTTGAAAAATGGAGTATCAGAGAATGTTTAGATGTGTTTTAAAACCACCTTAGTGATTGTGACAATTTACAGATCCACCATTAGTCTAGGAGTGTGTCAATTTCCCCGATAGCCTTGCCAAAACTTGGTAGCAGACTGTTTCATTTTTAATTGGATTTCCTTGACTGCTAGCTTAAGCATCTTTTTGTATGGCTTTTGCCCATTCAATTTCTTCTGCTACAAGTGTGCTTTTCATCTTTATGTATTGGATTGTTTATAATTTTTGCACCGCTTTGTCCTTCTATGTTACTGTCCAGTGTCTAATTTCAATCTTATTTTTAACCCCTTTTCCCCCAAAATTAGTCAGTATTATTGTTTCTTACAACCGATGCTTATCTAAACTTTTCCACAAGTTTGCCAATTTTCTGCTCATCACTGGTTCTTACAGGCTACTCTTTTGTTCCAGATTCAATTTCTTTTTCAGTGACGTGTAAATGTAAATGAGGGGCTATAAATGGCAAGCTTTCTAAGTCTTTGTCTTAAAAGTCTTTATTTCAACTTCATTTGAATTACAAAGGTTAACCTAGTAGAGAATCATAAATTAATGATTTCCTTAGCACTTAGAAAATGTTTTGTTTCTGTTGAGAAATCTATAGGTATACTTGCTGTTCACCTATTCATACTCATTCTGGACAATTCTAAGTCATTACGTTTTCAGATATAGGCACTCTCCAAATCTCTTCATTCTCTTTTTCATAAGCTCTTATTAGATGTACGTTGGACCTCTCTGTTCAAGCTGGATTCTCTTGACTGGTTTACCCAAAAGCTATTCATAGTTCATCTGACCAAGGAAGCTGGGAAGCCAATAACTATTTTCCAGACTCTCTTGCTACTAAGGTTCTGGATGAAAGTTAGTTCTAATATTCAAAAGCTCTTACACAAAATTTGCCATATAGACATGAGGTGAAGGCAGTGGTATACTGGTAAATGTTTAGCCCTCGCTCTCAAAAAGAAGCACTCTTGATGTGTAGCGTTTTCCATTTTCATGATATAAATATTCCCACAAGGGCCAATTCCAAGCTCCCAACATGTGCCACTAAACATGGATTTGGAAAGAGATGTACAGCAGTATACCAGCATACCGCCGCGCAGCATCTCCGCCACACACACACACACACACACACACAAGACTAAATTAACCACAAAATCACAAATAATAGTAAAATGTAGCAAAACGATTAGGAAGTGATGAATTTTAAATATTTATTACCCTGATTTTTAAATTTATTTCATGGTAAGTTTATATACCATTTTTAAGAATGAACACATAGGCTGAGTGTGGTGGCTCACACCTGTAATCCCAGCACTTTGGGATGCCAGAGTGGAAGCCAGGAGTTCAAGACCAGACTGGGCAACATAGCAAGACCTCATCTCTACAAAAAATAAAACAATTAGCCGGGCATGGTGGTATGTGCCTGTAGTCCTAGCTACTCAGGAGGCTGAGGTGGGAGGATTGCTTGAGCCCAGAAGTTCAAGGCTGCAGTGAGCTAAGATTAAACCCCTGTACTCCAGCCTGGGTAACAGAGAATGAGACCCTGTCTCAAAAAAAAAAAAAAAAAAAAAAGATGCATTTAAAAATCACCTCACAAAATCCTTCAGAATGTAAAAGTGGGTTCTCACAAGCCAGTATGAGCTGGCTCCAGCATGTCACTGTTTCCTTGCCATGTTGTGACTTTCTACAGAAAAGAAGACATGAAAACATGACATTTTCCTGCAGCAACATTCCATTGTTCACACTCCAGTTTCTTGGCTGTGACAAAGCAGCTATGGGGGTGGCAGCAATGGCTTCTGAATCCCCAGATCACAGCTCTAGGGGACCATTCCCCAAATGTTGGGAAGTCAAGAGAATGTTGCAGGGACAACATACTGCAGTGGCAGCCTCAGTGGTAGTAACTCTCCTGGAGAGTTGGCTTTGAATTATTCTGGAAGTCATGCCGGACAACCACCTAAAATCCACTCCTTCAACCCTTGAACAATTATGCAAGTATCAAATCCCTCATATTAAATCCCTGCCTGCTTAAAATACCCAGAGTGGTTACTGGTTCTTCAACTAAGTCTTGACTGACACCTCATAGTATTGTCTATGCTCCTTAAACTCTCTCATTTGTTCACATTTTTACTTCTCTGTGTATCTCAGAAGTAATCTCCTCAAATTATTTGCAAATTTACAATTTCTCTTTTCAGTTTTTACTGAATTGTGGTTGAACCTGTCTACTGAATTTTTTATTTAAATGACTATATTTTCCATTTCCAAAAGTTTACTTTGGTTCTTTTATAAACACACCTCTTATTTTTCACTGAGAATGAATCTTTCATTATGATTCTTATACTTTCTTTCACCTTTTAACCATTTTTTAAAATTTTTTTTTTTGAGGCAGAATCTCGCTCTGTCGCCCAGGCTGGAGTGCAGTGGTGCAATGTGAGCTCACTGCAAGCTCCGCCTCCCAGATTCAAGCAATTCTCCCGCTTCAGCATCCCAAGTAGCTGAGATTACAGATGTGCACCACCATGCGTGACTAATTTTTGTATTTTTTGTAGAGACAGGATTTCACCATATTGTCCAGGCTGGTCTCTATCTCCTGCTTCAAGTGATCTGCCTACCTTAGCCTCCCAAAGTGCTGGGATTACAGGTGTGAGCCACCGCACCTGGCTCTTTTAACCATTTCTAACTGACTCATTTCATATTTTTCTTCAGAATGTCATTCTATAATTTCCATTTCTGAAGGCACTAATCCTCTTTTTGTACTACCCTGATTTTCCTAGGTGACAAACTGTTTCCCAGTGTGGCCTGTCATTTGTTGAGGGGAGGAACCCCAGTAGCCTTTACAACAGGTGACGCTTTCCCATTGGAGTTCTAAGTTCACAGAGATCCCTGTCCATCACACAGGGCGTCTCACCAGTTTGGAACCAGTAATTAGATAAATTCCCTAACTTAGAAGCCTGCATCACACAGGTAGTGTACATTTGTACAGCACATCCCCTGGAACACTGGCGTAGAGTTTTGATTTGTCACTGTAACATCTGTCTTTGGCAGCCATTGCTCTGAGAAGAAATAAGCATCACTGCTACTTTGCTGGGCCAGTGGGGAGATGGAATCTAGCTCCCACTTGTAAGTGAAAACTGTAACCTCCACCTCCCAGGTTCAAGTGATTCTCCTGCCTCAGCCTCCCAAGTAGCTGGGATGACAGGCATGCACCACCATGCCCAGCTAATTTTGTATTTTAGTAGAGACAGGATTTCACCATGTTGGCCAGGCTGGTCTCGAACTCCTGACCTCAAGCGATCCACCTGCCTTGGCCTCCCAAAGTGCTGGGATTACAGGCATGAGCCACCGTGCCCGACCACGTGTTGAAATTCTTATTGCCAATGTGACAGTATTAGCAGATAGGGCCACTGGACTCCAGCCTGGGCAACAGAGCAATACTCCGTCTCAAAAAGAATTTCAACATATGACTTTTGGGGAAACACAAACATTTCATCCACGAATAGTAAGTTGCTATTAGGTTGTGCGAGAGTAATAGCAGTTATTGCCATTACTCTTGCATCAACCATTACTCTCTGCCATTACTTTTAATGGCAAAAACCGCAATTACTCTTGCACCAACCTAACAAAACAGAGTATGTGGCTTAAACAACAAACATTTGTTTCTCATGGTTCTCAAGCCTGGAAGGCCAAAATCAGGGTGCCAGCTTGATCAAATTCTTGATGAAGACCCTCTTCCTGGTCTACAGGTGGCCCTCTTCTCATTGTGTCCCCATGAGGTGGACGGCAAAGAGAGCTCTGGTCTCTTTGTCCCCTTATAAGGGGACATTCATGAGGATTCCACCTCATTAGCAAATGAGGCCTCCACCTCCCGCTCATTAGCAGATAGGGCCTTTGAGAGATGAGTGGCTCACTATATCATGACCTAATCCCTCTCAAAGGCCCTATCTGCTAATACCATCACATTGGCAATAAGAATTTCAACATATGGTCGGGTGTGGTGGCTCATGCCTATAATCCCAGCACTTTGGGAGGCCGAGGCAGGTGGATCACTTGTGGCCAGGAGTTCGAGACCAGCCTGGCCAACATGGTGAAATCCTGTCTCTACTAAAAGTACAAAAATAAGCCGGGCATGGTGGTGCATGCCTGTCATCCCAGCTACTTGGGAGGCTGAGGCAGGAGAATCACTTGAACCTGGGAGGTGGAGGTTACAGTGAACCAAGATCACGCCCCTGCACTCCAGCTTAGGCAACAGAGCAATACACCATCTCAAAAAAAGAAAAAAAAATTCAACATATGACTTTTGGGGAAACATAAATATTTAGTCCATGAATTCCAGGGGGCTGGGAAACCGGAGTCTCATTTCCTGTTTCCTGCCTGTGCCATTCCAAGACCACATCTTTTGTCTCTGCATGAACATTAAAACCCCATCACCAGAGCTTTCTAGGGGGCAGGGAGGTTCCTGCTGTGCGGTGGTGCCCACTCCTATGCTTATCTCCCTGGGCTCTGAGTTTCCCCTTCCTTCCTTTCTTTCCAAACTAACTGATTTTATTCATCAGAGCTTAGCCAGGAAAACAGAGCCTATATCAGGTAGTTCAACAGGAGGATTTAAAACAGCCATCTACTAAGTTGTTGGAAGGGTGGGAAAGCCAAACAGAGATACTTAGCAGAGATTAGAGATGGCAGCAACGTATTCCCACCCCCAGCCTGGAAGGACGTAGGGAGAGGGTGGTACTATCAGAGCCTCAAAGTTGAGTTTCCCAAAAGGATCTAGCACCGTGGTAGGGGCTGCCCAATAGGAACTAAAAGGAGAGATGGAAAGGCTTTGCTCTGCCAAGATTCAAAGCAAGAACCACTGAAATGACATAGCCACTGCTGGAGACATTTGTCAAAAGCAGATTGAGATGGGGAAAATACCCCAGCCTATCTCTTTTTCCCGCCTTTTCATTTCCTGCTGGTGCCTCCCTTTGGCCAAATCAGTCAGCAGCCTATTGCCAGGGAATCTGGAAATGTAGTTTGCAAACATCAAGCCCTACCATGCCGAGTAGGAGAAAAAGGCAGATAAATCCATAAGAAAGCAGGCAGATGACCAGCACAGTGACACCTTTAATAATTTTTTCTATTTTATTCTGCATTTCTATGTTGACAGCAGAAAAAGCACCCATGTTAGCTTAAGACACTGACAGAGGTAGATCTCCAGGTGACAATTTCGAACTTCAAGGATAAGGAGAAATGCTCCGAGCATTCAGGTAGAAATACAGGTTACCGGTCAGGCACGGTGGCTCGCACCTATAATCCCAGCAGTTTGGGGGCCAAGGCAGGCAGATCCCTTGAGATCTGGAGCTTGAGACCAGCCTGGCCAACATGGCAAAACCCCATCTCTACTTAAAAATACAAAAATTAGCCAGGCATCATGGTGTGCACCTGTAATCCCAGCTACTCGGGAGGCTGAGGCAGGAGGATCACTTGAACCTGGGAGGCAGAGGCTGCAGTGAGCCGAGACCACACCACTGCACTCCAGCCTGGGCGACAGAGCACACCCACAAAAAAACAAAATGAGATTCAGTTTCCTTCAGAGTAATAACGGCTTCTGAAGATTCCTCTAGAAGCAGCCACAAAAACCACACTATCTCCACCTCCTGCCACCTTGAAAGGGTCACTTAAAATAAGTAGAGAAGTTTACGAAGTAAATCATGAGGCAATATTTTAAATCAAATGTAACAGAAAATAAAGTTCTCACTTCAAACAATTCAAACTAAAAAACACTGAAGTACAGTGAAGTACAAGTGAAGGATGATGGTCATTTTATGTTTGAGGGTAAAATTCAAAATGATAGCATATGAGTCATAAACTTCTATGTACCGTATCATAGCACTGTAAAGTAAAAATAATTTAAATATAAAGAAAAACTGGCTGGGCACAGTGGCTCACACCCCTAATCCCCACACTTTGGGAGGTCGAGGCAGGAGGATAACTTGAGGCCAGGAGTTCCAGACCAGCCTGGGCAACACAGCGAAACCTCATCTCTATGAAAAATTTAGAAATAGCCTGGCATGGTGGTACGCACCTGTAGCCTCAGCTACTTGGGAGACTGAGGTGGGAGGATCGTTTGAGCCCAGGAAGTCAAGGCTGCAGTGAGCATGATGTTGCCACTGCACTCCAGCTGTGACAACAAAGCAAGACTCTGTCTCTAAAAAAGTAATACATACATACATACATACATACATATATACATACATAATTTTTAAAAATTGTTTAAGTCGGCCGGGCGCGGTGGCTCAAGCCTGTAATCCCAGCACTTTGGGAGGCCGAGACGGGTGGATCATGAGGTCAGGAGATCAAGACCATCCTGGCTAACACGGTGAAACCCCGTCTCTACTAAAAAATACAAAAAACTAGCCGGGCGAGGTGGCGGGCGCCTATATAGTCCCAGCTACTCGGGAGGCTGAGGCAGGAGAATGGCGTAAACCCGGGAGGCGGAGCTTGCAGTGAGCTGAGATCGCGCCACTGCACTCCAGCCTGGGCGACAGAGCGAGACTCCGTCTCAAAAAAAAAAAAAAAAAGAAAAAAGAAAAAATTGTTGAAGTCTTTAAGGACACCCTCTAAGTCTCTGATAAATTACCTGGATAAAAAAATAGAAACAAAAAGGACATGAAGAAAAGTGGGTATTATGCTATGAAGGCTAATTTAATGTGTGTGTGTGTGTGTGTGTGTGTGTGTGTGTGTCCCCCAGAGACCCGTCAAATTATCAGATATAAGACCACAGAGCAAACTTCAGCATAGGTATTTCAAAAGTTGGTCTACCACAGTTGAATATAAGTAGAGACAATAATAAAAGTCAATACTTTCAGTGTATACTGCTCGGGTGATGCGTGCACCCAAATCTCACAAATCACCACTAAAGAATTTATGTAACCAAACACCACCTCTTCCCTAAAAACCTATGGAAATAAAAAAAATAGAAGCTAAAATTGAAAATTTTATTACATTCCCCAAAATATCTCCTAGGTCAATGTTTAAATTAAAGTTATAATTACTTTAATTATCTTTAAAGTAAAGAAAATGGCAACACTTATTTAAAATAACAAAACAATACTTATTTTAAAATCAGAGTGTAGCAAAGGAGCATTCAGAAAGAAAGTTTTGTTATTTAAACATTCTCTTTATCTTAAAGAGGAAAAATAACTAAGTCCTCAATGTTAACTCCTTAGTTAAAAAAACAACAAAATAAATTAAGAAAATGGAAAAAAACAGGAAATAATGAAAGCAGTGAATTAGAAAACAGATAACTTGAAAGAGCTAGTTCTCCAAAACAAAAGCAATAAACAACAAATCTCTAACAAGTTTATTAAAACAAATATAGAAAGCATAAATAGATAACATCCTGAAATATAGGAATTCTACATGCAACTCCAGACTAATGAATTTTAAAACACTGGTTAAATGAATAACTTTGCTCTCAAGATACAGAAATTGGATTTTTTTCTTTTTTCGCAAAAACAAGATGATTTAATATTATTCACACTTATTGAAAACCTTGACATAACACTTTGTTATACAGTGATTTGAAGATCTGGTTTTGGGTTGAGCTTATTTCCAGACTTTACTTTCATGTCTGCCATAACCAAAAATACACCTCCATAAGAGACACAGATTCAAATGGAAGAAAAATGTCATTGGCAGTATTTACGAAGTCATAATATTCATTCTTCAATTCCATCTGACAAGCATGCCAAGGTTTTTGCTGACATTTGGCTGGTAAAGTTTCATCTTCCCTAACGTCAATGGATGATTTTGCAAACTGAAAGCAGTTGCATTTTCGTATTTTTAACAAATGAATCTGAAACTCCTTTGATCTCTTCATTTGGAAGTTTCTCACACAGCTGACAAAGTTCTGTTTCCAGATTTTTGAACTTTACGGAGTCAAGTTTGTAGATAATGCACTCACCATCATTTTTTTTTTTTTAAGCTACAAAATCACATAATAGTTGAAACATTTCCAAAACATCTATTTTAAAATGTTCTTTCCATAGCATAAGGTTCCTTTGAGTAGTGATTTCCTCAATCTTTGTTAAAATGTCATCTTTAACTGTGTATGGCCAACAACATCCTGCCATCTCAGAAAAGACCAGAAAATGTGGATCATTTGACTGTTTATGACAAAAAGCATGCCACTCTTATTTGTGTTTGACAATTCATTTGAGAACTTTGCCCCAAAATAAGACGCACACTTTATTGTGGCACAAAAGCCACCTGCAGCCATCTTCCATCTCATTTCAAAGATGTAGGCCAGTGAGAGTCAATAGAGATCTCTATTTTAAATTGTCTTTTGGAAGTTTGTTCATTGTTTTGACCAACTTCTGTCCAATCTGATGAACTCCTCAGTGTTCTAACTCATAGAGTAACTAATGAAGGGCTCCTTTTGCGAGCAAAGGAAATGTCAACTTGATCACTGTCCAGGGGTCTACTTGGGCCTGCTAGATCAGCATGATCAAAAGCTGAAGTTTCTTGGTAGATATTTTATAAAGCCTCTTGCCCATTATCTATTAGTCTAGATGAAGCAAATTAATATAATCTGTCAATCCCTGATATGGTTTGGCTGCATCCCCACCCAAATCTCATCTTGAATTCCCACATGTTGTGGGAGGGATCTGGTGGGAGGTGATTGAATTATGGGGGTGAGTCTTTCTTGCACTGTTCTTGTGATAGTGAATGAGTCTCAAGAGATCTGATGGTTTAAAAAAAAAAAAAAAAAAAAGGACAGGGTGGGGGGAGTTTCCCTGCGCAAACCCTCTTTTTGCTTGCCGCCAGTTCCACGTAAGACGTGACTTGCTCCTCCTTGCTTTCCTCCATGATTGTGAGTCCTCCCCAGCCATGTGGAACTGTAAGTCCAATTAAACCTCTTTCTTTTGCACATTGCCCAGTCTCAGGTATGTCTTTATCAGCAGCTTGAAAACGGACTAATACAATCCCCCTAACCAGGCACTTGTGTCACAAGTCACTGGAAGGTGCCACTGTCAATACCTCCCAGTGTGAGGTGCTCTCCTTTTCCTAAACACTTCACACCAGACCAGAGGGCACATGGGCAATTGAAGGCGCCAGTGTCATTCTCTACTGCAGATAATCAGTAAAGTATAATTTCCTCCTTTTATTCTTATACCCCAAAAAAACACTTTACACGCCCTCCCCTTTGAAAATCAGGCAGAGACATTACCATGAAACAAGGAAAAAGACAAAAAGCCCATTATGTCTACTATTAAATAACACTATCCCCGAAATTCTACTTAATGCAGTGAGACATGAACAAAATAAGAGACTATTTAAAAGGAGAAAACTAAAAAATAACAATGAAAAGCCTAGAGTGAAATACATGTAAATACTTAACTCATCTTTCATAGTTAAGAGACACTTAGAGTTTAAGTAAAACAAAAGAAATTACAAAGGAAAAGATGAATAGCCTTGCCAGTATAAAAATATAAACTTCTAAACATTATAAACAGCATAAATAAAGGTAATAGGAAAACAGGGAACGCAAAGACTATATGATCAGATAATTCACAAAACTGGAAAGACAAAGAATAAAGTATGCAAAAACAGTAGTTGATCTCACAAGTAACCAAAGAAATATAATTTTTTAAAAGATGCTCTCTTCTGCTTATTTTTTACCAAAAAAAAGGTGGGGGGGAGTGAGACTGAGGTCGTGCTGTGTTGCCCAGACTGGTTTCAAACTCCTGGGTTCAAGGGATCCTCCTGCCTCGACCTCCCAAAGTGCTAGAATTACAGGCCTGAGCCACCATGCCTGACCACGTTAGCTGCTTTTTCATTGGGGAGGGTTTTGTTCCAAGTTTTGTTTTGTTTTGTTTTTTTGTTTGCTGTTTTTTTTTTTTTTTTTCTGAGACAGTCTTGCTCTGTTGCCCAGGCTGAAGTGCAGTGGCACGATCTCAGCTCACTGCAATCTCCGCCTCCCAGGTTCACGCCATTCTCCTGCCTCAGCCTCTGAAGTAGCTGGGATTACAGGCGCACGCCACCATGCCCAGCTAATTTTTTGTATTTTCAGTAGAGACAGGGTTTCACCATGTTGGCCAGGCTGATCTTGAACTCCTGACCTCATGATCTGCCCACCTCGGCCTCCCAAAGTGCTGGAATTACTGGCGTGAGCCACTGCGCCCAGCCCTGTTTCAAGTTGTTTTTGACATGCTGGTGAGAATGTAATGGGACTGATACTTCACAGTAACTGAAACAACAGTTCAGAGAAAGTAATTTGGCCATTTTGCATCACAAGTCTGAAAAAAATAGTTCTGGCTCTTTGACCCTGTAATTCTATTTTTTTTTTTAATCTGTCCTCAGATGTAGCCAAAGATTTGTGTACCAAGAAAAGGCACTGCATTGTATTTTAATGAGAAAAAAAAGAAAAAAAGATGATGAAAACAAGAAAAAAAGAACAGCTAAAAATACAGCAATCAATAAGCAAAGTACATACATATCAGAGTATGTTGTGGATCAATTTTAATGACATCCAAAAATCTTTATAATATACCACTAACTCTAAAAAGTATTTCAAGTGAGTAAAATGAATACACTTCTCTCTCCTAAAATTCCATTACAGTCATGATGTAGGGAACAAAATGGAATAAATGCATAAACACAGATGTATATTATTTTTAAGTATAAATTGTATTTGTTTAATTATATTTATAGCCGTGCATGGTGGCTAATGCCTATAATCCCAGCACTTTGGGAGGTCAAGGCGGGGGCGGATCACTTGAGGTCAGGAGTTCGAGACCAGCCTGGCCAACATGGTGAAACCCCATCTCTACCAAAAATATAAAAATTAGCTGGGCATGGTGGCACACGCCTGTAATCCCAGCTACTTGGGAGGCTGAGGCAGGAGAATCATTTGAACCCGGGAGGTGGGAGGTTGGAGGTTGCAGTGAGCCGAGATCATGCCACTGCACTCCAGCCTGGATGACAGAGTGAGACTCTGTCTCAAATAAATGAATAAATAAATAAATATATGTGCATAGAATATCAGGGAAAGACCATCATTGGCCCAAAAACTTTAGCAGATCCCTGGAGGGCGGGATGAACTCATCCATCTTTACAGATGTAATCGGGCAGAGGGAAGCCAGGCTGAAAAAGCAGGGAAACTGGAAAGAAAGCGGTGGAGGGAGAAGCTCTGAGAGCCCACAGAGAGTAGTCTCAGTCGGCAGGTGCTAAGATCTGGACTGGAGACAGGGTGGACCGGGGGTGACTGATTTAAGTCCTTCATTTGGATCAGCTTGCTGGGTTTCCCACCCGTAGAAAAAGATCCTCTTAAAAGCAAGCAGGCCAGGCATCGTGGCTCACACCTGTAATCCCAACACTTTGGGAGGCTGAGGCAGGTGTATCACTTGAGGTCAGGAGTTCAAGACCAGCCTAGCCAACATGGTGAAACCCTGTCTCCACTAAAAATACAAAAATTAGCCTGGCACGTGCCTGTAGTCCCAACTACTCGGGAGACTGAGGCAGGAGAATCACCCTAACCCAGGAGGCGGAGGTTGCAGTGAGCCGAGATCACACCACTGTACTCCAGCCTGCGCGACAGAGCAAAGACTCTCTCAAAAAAAAAAAAAAAAAAGCAAGCAGTGATCTGCCTGAGAAGTAGATCTGAGACTGATCCCCCAGGGCAAGGCCTTCCTCCCCTGGCATTTACATGGGGCATCCTGTTCACCCCTTCCCAGTCTTGAACCCTAAAATGAAGCCTGCTGGTCAACATGCCCCACTGCTATAAAAGGGTTTGCAGCCATTGGTCCCATTCAGGGAGAAAGGCTGCTTCTAAAACCTGCCTCTTATCACAGCCCGTCCCATTCAGAAATGCAGGAATGGCAATGACCAAACAAGGATTGCCAGACACTTGAAGAAAACCAGCATCACCCACAGCAGGACAGAAAAGGTGACCCTAGTCACAACAAGGATGATTCTGGAAAAAAGAAGAGACCTTGGAAGAATTTTAATGTAATGCTTCAGGGAGAGCTGAGAGGCTGCTTTAAAAAAAAAAAAAAAAAAAAAAAAAAACCGTCTGAGATGAGGAATTTAAGACAGTTTAAAAAACTGATGAAATAAGAGAGAAAATTCAAACTGTATACACAGTAAATTATTGCAGATGCATTTCAGAACAAGAGAACAGAGACCACGGAGAGGAAATAGTAGAAGAGAAATTCCCAGAACGGATGAGATGAAGTTTGAAACTGAAAATGCCTGTCAGCTGCTATATGGGATAAATGAAAAGACTCACAAGGAGCCAAAACCTCATAAAATTTCAGAACATCAGAATTCAAGAAAGCACCCAAAGCCCTAGAGGAAAGAATGGACAACGTTCTAATGAAGGTGATCATGCTGACACTAAACCGCACGTCAGCATCATCAGACACGAGATGACAGTGGAGCAAGCAGCCTGAACCTCACAGGAAAAATTAATTTACACTCAGTCAAAATCCAATCAAGATAGGGGCTTAGAAAGTTTACAATTTGGCTGGGTGTGGTGGCAAAGGTCCGTAATCCCCGTACTTTGGGAGGCGCAGGCATTCCAGAACAGCCAGCATACCAAGTCCCCATCTCTACAAAAAGAGACGAAAACAGGCCAAGCGCAGTGGCTCACACCTGTTATCTCAGCGCTTTGGGAGGCTGAGGTGGGTGGATCACTTGAGGTCAGGAGTTCAAGAGCAGCCTGGCCAACATGGTAAAACTCCATCTCTACAAAAAATACAAAAAATTAGCCAGGCGTGATGGTGGGCACCTGTAGTCCCAGCTACTTGGGAGACTCAGGCACGAGAATTGCTTGAGCCCAGGAGGCGGCAGATGTTGCAGTGAGCCGAGATCGCACCACTGCACTCCAGCCTTAGAGACAGAGTGAGACTCAGTCTCAAAAAAAAAAAGAAAAGAAAAAGAAAGAAAAGAATCTGGGCCTCGTGGCATGCGTCTGTAGTCCCAGTTATCAGAGAGACTGAGGCAGAAGGATCCCTTGAGCCCAGGGGTTCAAGAATGCAGTGAGCTATGATTGTGCTATTGCACTCTAACCTGGAGACAGAGCGAGACCCTGTCTCAAAAAAAAAAATAAAAGGAAGTTTACAATTCATAGACATCACCTAAAAAGAATCACTCAGTGAATTATTTCAGCAACATGCAAAAGGAATCCAAGAAATGAGAGAAAATGAGATCCAATTCATGACATGGATTCTAACAACAGGTGAGAGCCCAGAAGACCACGGTGCGAGCAGGTGTTGTAAATCAGTGCCAAGGAGGACCAGTACGTTAAAGAAATTGCATACCAGGTGGGCAGATCACCTGAGGTCGGGAGTTCGAGACCAGCCTGACCAACATGGAGAAACCCCGTCTCTACTGAAAATACAAGCCAGGCATGGTGGCACATGCCTGTAACCCCAGCTATTTGGGAGGCTGAGGCAGGAGAACCACTTGAACCCGGGAGGCAGAAACTGCATACACTTAGTGAGAAGGAGAAGCCAGCATCAATATCAAATATCAAATAAGTACAATGAGAGTGGGCTCACCCTTCCTCCTTCAGTCTTCTTTCCAATTTATTTATTATTTTCTCCTATAAATGTTACAGCACTAGGTGGGGTGTGCTGGCTCACATCTGTAATCCTAATACTTTGAGAGGCTGATGAGGCAGGAAGATCCCTTGAGCCCAGGAGTTTGAGACTGCAGTGAGCTATGATCATGCCACTGTACTCCCACCTGGGTGACAGAGCAAGACCCTGTCTTGAGAAAACAAAAAGTAAATGTTATGGGATTAATTATATAATATTTGTTTCTGCAGTGAGTAATATTTGTATAATCATAGTAATCACATTCACAAAATCTTTGGCTTTGAATCTGAAATTAATAGGAGAATCATGGAAATTTCAGATAGAGAACAAATGTAAGTGCCTGTCACTCTATGAGTCAGTAATACAGAAGACAAGTTGCAAAAAAGAAGAAAGAAATGAAGAGGTGCTAAGCCCTCCCCTCAAACCACCATCTTTCAGACTGGGAGGTCCAAAGGTATGGTTTCAAGTTAATAAAGAAAGGCTTAAGCTTATGAGCTAAAGCAATAAAGCTATTCAATTCAGAATGGAAAAATTAAAAATGTGATTGGCAGAGACTGGGATGGGAAAGGGGAAACACTCCATGTTCTTCCTGTCTTTCAAAGGAGAGGATGGAGAGATCCCATTTCAAGCGGATGCTCAAAACCACATAAGGTTGGGCACAGTGGCTCATGCCTGTGATCCCAGTACTTTGGGAGGCCAAAGTGTTTGGGAGCCAGGGGGAAAAGGGGATTGCTTGAGCCCAGGAGTTTCAGGCCAGCCCGGGCAACAATAGCAAGACCTCATCTCTACAAAATTAAAAGGAATTAAAAAAAAAAAAAAAAAAAAAAAAAAA
>NW_016811820.1:4831963-4834192 GCF_001698545.2 Rhinopithecus bieti
AAAAAAAAAAAAAAAAAAAAAAACAAGTAAGCACTTTACTTGGAGTGATTTCATCTACCAGAATCACTGGGATGAAAAATGGCTTAAAATGCTTGCCTCTAACATGAAGGGGCTAGCTACCAGCGTCTCTTTTACGTGTATCTACTTATATTGCTTTTTATTATCCTATTCTTATATTACTTTTATTAAGTCAGGCCATAAAATCCTATGTAGGGCATAATCACAACTATATAAATATAATTACCTGGCCTACCTAGCCACATACATGTATATTTATATAGATATATAAAGTTCTTCAAAGGATATAAACTGAAACGTAAATACTAGTTATTTCTGAGTGATGAATGTACTGTCATTGTATACTTGGTTGTCTAAACTCTCCACACTTAATGCCATGGGTCTATTTCATTTTTACAGCTAGAGAGAAATTAAAATGATTTTACAAATGAAAGAGCCTGGCTGGAATTTCCTCCACGTGGGAGTAAGGCCCCAGGAAGCCCTCAGACAGGACCAAGGCTGTCTCATGGCCACGGCTGGAGTGACCTGCAACCTCCCACGTGAGCTGCTGTCTGCAGCTCAGGCCTCCAAAGAGAGAAAGCCTGGGCCGGAGCCCTTTAAGGGCCCGTGTTAACAACTGGCTGTGTCAGCCAGGACAGACATGTGCCTCCCATCCCAATTTTGATTTGGATTGGGACTGGCCCCCAGAGAATTGCCGAGACTTGCAAACCTTCAGGTAATTAGATGAACGCTCCTGCTCGAAGAAATTCTACACCAGCCTCACAAAGATGCCGGCGCTGGTCTGCCAACAGGAATGCTTTTGGCAGATGATTTCAAGTTGTTCTTTCCGAAAGTAATTACACAAAAAGTTCCACTGCTTGTTAAGGCTCCTCCTTAAGGCTGTTTTGATCTCTTTTAATTAATAAGTTGAATATGGAAGGATTTAATTGTGATGAATTTCTATGTAACTTCCTTCAAGATCCCCATGTAAAGTGGCCTGCTAAGTCCACCACACATTTCTAGCTGCTCAGACACCTGTATCAAACTGAGAGCTTTAGAGAGCTTTTTGCAAAGTTTGGGAGAATCCTGTTGGCTGAGGCCTCTCCCAAGGCAGTGAGAGGTCAGGGATTATTCGATCTACAGGAAATAACTGCACAATGTATCCAACATTGATTGTTGAGAGTTCTCTAGAACAGCACTTTTAAGACTTCAGTAGCTTAGTTTGTTCAGGTTACCATAACAAAAGACTACAGACTGTGTGGCTTAAACAACAGAAATTAATTTTCTCATAGCCTGAAGGCTGGAAGTCTAAGATCAAGAGGTCAACATGGTCAGGTTCTGATGAGGGCTCTCTTCCTGGCTTACAAACGGCCACCTTCTTGCTGTGTCCTCACATGGTGGGGGAGAGACAGAAAGAGGGAAAGAGAGCAAGCTCTCTGGTATCTCTATTTGTAAGGGCACTAAATTCCACCATGAGGGCCCCACCCTCATGACATCATCTAAACCTAATTACCTCCTGAGGACTAAAGTTACCTTGCCCAAATTCCTATCTAAGGGGTCTAGGGAGTCATGCCCTACAAACCATAAATACTCATCAGATGGGTTTTATTTAACCTTGTATATCATGACTTACTTTCCAACCTGACGCCAGCATAACATTACAAGACAAGGAAGAAAATAAAAAAATTTTATCCCAAAACATGTTTCTTTGCCGTATTTTGAAATGGTCCTGCAAAGCTGTCCTTTGTGGGGAAAATGTGCACCTGTAAAGAATGTCTATTCACATAGCTAGATCTTTTTCTTCCAGGCCCTCCCAATCCTGAAGAGATTAAATAAGAGCCTAGCACTTTTTTAAAGGTCTAAACAGAAAGCATTTGTCATCTATCTATCTGTCTCTAAGGGCAGCCACTATAAGACTTCAGAAGAACCTTGGTCTCCACAATCTTTTATCTTAACCTAAACATTTCCTTTCTATGGATCCCAGGTCTTTAGGACAAACTCAACCAACTGCCAATCAGAAGATGTTTAAATTTATGGTGTACCTGGTTTATCCAGTTGCCCACCTGGCCTTCCCATCTGTACCTTCTTTCTTTTCTTTCCCTAATGTTCTAAAGCTTTTAAATAAACTTTCGCTCCTGCTCTGAAAGAAAGAAAGAAAGAAAGAAAGAAAGAAAGAAAGAAAGAAAGAAAGAAAGAAAGAAAGAAAGAAAGAAAGAAGGGAGGGAGGGAGGG
>NW_016811820.1:4836234-4841127 GCF_001698545.2 Rhinopithecus bieti
GGAGGGAGGGAGGGAAGGAAGGAAGGAAGGAAGGAAGGAAGGAAGGAAGGAAGGAAGGAAGGAAGGAAGGAAGGAAGGAAGGAAGGAGAGAGAAAGAAAGAAAGAGAAAGAAAGAAAGTTAGTTTAAATTTACCTAGAGCCTGGAAGCCCCCACTTTGAGTTATCCCGTCTTTCTGGACCAAACTATTGTATTTCTTAAATGTATTTGATTGATGTCTCATCCCTCCCTGAAATGAATAAAACTAAGCTGTGCCCCGACTGCTGCGGGCACCTGTTCTCAGGACCTCCTGAGGGCTGTCTCGGGCCATGGTCACTCCAATTGGCTCAGAATAAATCTCTTCAGGTATTTTACAGAGTCTGACTCTTTTCATTGACACTCCCAAAACCCCATCTCCAGACAGCATCACAGAGAGGAGAAGTAGAGCTTCAAAATGTGAATTTGGGGTTGGGGGATACAGTTCAGTCGACAGCACTAACCAGGTTGACAGCAAATATGACTGAAGACAAAGTCAAGCAGGGGCCCTAGCCAGGCTTCTGTTTTTGGTTTTTGCTCTTTGTAATTTTTTTTAAAACTCAAATTAGCCCTATCTCAGCAGAAGAGGCTTTTAAGAGATTCATGCAGAAAGGTACAGGACCTCTGGAGATTAGCTTCATTTTGGCCAATTAACATAAAATGAATAGCATGTAAATTAGATTCATTCAATCCATCATTCAGGTGGAAAGCGGTTTGAAACTTACTTGTTATTTTTGAGTTGACAGCATGAGAATGTTTGGAAATAAGACTACAGCACTGAGGACAAAGATTGCATTACTTTTTCCTGAGGGTTCTTCTCATTCTGTCATAAAACCGAGGGCATGCCCTACAAAGGCCGAAGCCCGTCTGGCTGCAAGAGAGGTCAGTTCATTCATTCGGTCGCTCGTGCGGTGGGCATTTAATGCATCTAATGGGCTGTGATCCCCGGATGGTATCACAGCAGAAGTCACAACCTGTGTCCTCGCAAAGCTTGCAGAATAGCTGTGATATGATATTATCTGGGCAATGTGACTGCCTGAGGACTAGGCATATTCAAAGAGAACAGAGTGGGGACTAGAAGCAACCTCCCGGCTGAACCTCTGGTGCAGGTGCCGTGGGGAGCTGATGCTGGGCACAGACTTCCCAATGCAGACCCAGACGCTAGTGTCCTGCAGACAGCAGCCGGCAACAGGGATGTCACCAGTGGGACACAAGATCGTCCCAACAGCCCAGCAAAGGACAATGAATGAAAGACGGCTGTTGCCTCAGGATATTTGCTGGCAAGAGGAGGGTCCCAGCTGACAGGAGAAGCAAAAGGCAGATACAAAGAAAATGAACACAACCTAACCCAAGAAGGTGAGTTCACCAGAAGGACATTTCGTGAGTCCTCTCACTCACTAACCTTCACAAAGACACAGTGATGGACAGAAATCTGCTACAAGAAATCAGAGCTTTTCTTCGCTCAAGATGTATAATAAAACGACAGAAATCCACAAAGTAGGGCTGGGTGCAGTGGCTCACACCTGTAATCCCAGGACTTTGGGAGGCCAAGGCAGGTGGATCGCTTGAGGTCAGGAGTTTGAGGCCATCCTGGCCAACATGGCAAAACCCCATCTCTACTAAAAATACAAAAATTAGCCAGGCATGGTGGTGCATACCTGTAATGCAGAAAGATCATTTGAACCAGGGAGGAGGAGGTTGTAGTGGGCTGAGATCATACCACTGCACTCCAGCCTGGGCCACAGAGTGAGACTCTGTCTCAGAGATAAAGAAAAGAAAAGAGGAGGAGGAAGAGGGAGGGAGGGAGAGAGAGAGAGGGAGAGAGAGAGAAAGAAGGAAGAAGGAAGGAAGGAAGGAAGGAAGGAAGGAAGGAAGGAAGGAAGGAAGGAAGGAAGGAAGGAAGGAAGGAAAGAAGAAAGAGGAAATCCACAAGGTACCACCAAACCTCGAGCTGCTTGGATGCAATGCCCTCCCAGTGTCAAACCCAATGTCAGATATAGAAGGAATATTTGAAAATGTTTGCTGAATGCACGAATGAATGAAGGAATGAATGATTGAGGGATCCTGTCCCCCTCAGAACTGCAATGAAAACACTGCAGATGACATAAAATGGTCAGTCCCCCAGAGTTACCATCCTCCCATGTCCTTCTGGTGAACTCGCCCTCTTGGGTTAGGTTGTGTTCTTTTTTTTTTTTTTTTTTTTTTTTGTCTCTGCCTTTTGCTTCTCCTGTCAGTTGGGACCCTCCTCTTTGTTCCTTCCTGGAACAAAACCCAATCTTGAAGTTGGTGGGGCAGAAAATAAAACTTGGGTGAAGAACTTTCATGGAGTCACAACGATTCTAGAAGCTTCCCTGGGGATCATTCCCATTTGGCATGTATGCAAGTACCAAAGGAAACTTTTGCATGAAATTTCATGCAACTACCTCATGCATGAAAATAGTAAACATTTTTAGAGGGCTCACTATGTGCTAGGCAATTCTAGGCAATGTTAAGTAATGTCTCAGTTATACCTTATCCCCATTTTAGAGATGGGGAAATGGAGCACAGGCCAATTAAATAACCTGTTCAAAACTGCAGAGTTAGTAAGTGGTAGACCAGGCAGTTTAGCTCCAGAGGCAACAGCTTGCACAACATCTATAGCCTGCTTTTTTCATTTTCTCACCTAAGCCAGGAACCTGGAGGGAGGCTCTACAGGAGGAAGACTATTCAGAACTTATCCTGAGCCAGATGGAGCAGACACAACTAAAGGCATTCATTTATCCTAGAAATCCACGCCGGTCCTATTCATCTTTCCGAAGTCACATTCTGAAGCAGGACCACCACTCTTTGAAACATACACATCAGTCTGTGTGCAAATAAATCCACTGGCACCCAAGAAGGGACTCAAAAGGGTCCCAAGGAACTCGGGAAGGGACCCCTCTCTTCTGATGTCCCATGCAAGGTCCTGTGGCCCGGAAACACAGCCCTAGCAGGTGTCAAAGGTGCCACAGAAAAGAATAGGGGAGGGGGGCTCGCATGGGTTACAAGGGACTCAAGGAACAGCAATGTGCATGACCAAGGGAGGGAAGCCACCTTCAAGAGCCCTTGGCGGAGGGCATGGGAGGGAAGCTGATGAATCAGAAGTGGCAAGCAGGGAAGGGCAGGGAGAGGCAAAACAAGCACAAGCGCAAGGTCCCCCGCTGTGCACTGTCGTCTCCTGTCCCACAGGCAGCCAAGAAAGACAGCACTGGACCGCTTCCCACACTCTGCTCCAAGCCAAAGAGGTCCAAAAGCCAACCTCATTTAGTCATCTTCTCTCTACTCTCTCCTGAGATGACCTTCCTTCATCACCAGGTCCAGGAGATTTGCTGACTTTGAATGAAAAACTTTACCTGTGCTTCCCGCTTCAAGGCTATCCAGGGCCAGGGGCAAGCCTGGACAAACTCCGATGCCCTCCAAGAGGCTCCTGCCAGCACTCTCTTCCCTAAGCACTGCACCCTGTCACATCAGTCTGCCCGCATCCCCCAGGGATGCTCCCATGCTGCTCTCCATGTCTTCAGTCTCTGACTACTCGTGGCTACTAGCTGACTGTTATAACGTCCTGCTCATGGACTTGCTCAGGAAGGAGGCTTTCTGCAACCCTTAGGTCTCTAGATACACAAAGAGAGGCAGCCTAGTAGATTTGCCTGGTTTTCAAGCCAAACAGCCCCCTGACCCAGTCCTGGCTCTGCAAAACCCTAGACAGTGCAATGCTTGTCCGTCTTGGTTTTGCCTCGGATCAAATGGGAGTTGTAAGGTATCTACCTCATCGAGCCATTCTGAGGGTTAATCGAAATGATCCAGAAGATACTTATCACAGAGGCAAGAAACAAAGGGCAGAACAAAAGGAATCTTGGCTTCCATGGTTATAATACTGACATCACCCTAGTGCCATTTAGACAACACCTTGGGTAGTGCCAGCTCTCAGCCATGTGCTGGCATGGTGTGGCGGTGGACATCTGATGCATCTGGTGACATCTACATCAAAACGCAAGAGCAGGCCAGGCATGGTGGCTCATCCCCATAATTCCATAATTTGGGAGGCTGAGATGAGTGGATCACCTGAGGCCAGGAGTTCGAGACCAGCCTGGCCAACATGGTGAAACCCTATCTCTACTAAATATACAAAATTAGTCGGGCATGGTGGTGGGCATCTGTAGTCCCAGCAACTTGGGAGGCTGAGGCAGGAGAATCACTTGAACCCGGGAGGTGGAGTTTGCAGTGAGCCGAGATCACCCCACTGCACTCCAGCCTGGCGATAGAACAAGACTCCATCTCAAAAAAAAAAAGGAGAAAATGTATATACACAGTGGATCCTTAAACATGACATTGAACGGCACGGGTCTGCTTATGCATGGATTTTGTCAAAAGTTACACCAAGTGTGCCTTTCTCTCCTGCCTCCCCTCCCACCTCCTCCCCTCTTCCGACTCTGCCACCCCTTGGGGAACAAGACCAACCTCTCCTCCTCCTCTTCCTCCTCGTCTTCAGTCTACTCCATGCAAATATGATGAGGATGAAGACTTCTATGATGACCCAATTCCATTTAATGAATAGTAATAAACAGATTTTCTCTTCTATATGGTTTCCCTAATAACATTTTCTTTTACTAATAACATTTCATTTACTTTACTGTGAGAACACAATACATAATATATCAAATATACAAAATATGTGTTAATTACCTGTTTATATTATTGGTAAGGCTTCCAGTCATCAGTAGGCTATTAGTAGTTAAGTTTTGGGGGGAGTCAAAAGTTATGCGAATCTTTTACTGTGCAGAAGGTCAATACTCCCAACTTTGCACTGTCAAAGAATCAACTGTATTTCTTTTTTTTTTCTTTTTTTTTTTTTTTTTTTTTTT
>NW_016811820.1:4845187-4856918 GCF_001698545.2 Rhinopithecus bieti
GCGAAGTTTTTTTTTTTTTTTTTTTAGAGATGGGGTTTTGTATCAAACTCCTGAGCTCAAGCCATCCTCCTGCCTCAGCCTCCCAAAGTGCTGAGATTACAGCCATGAGCCACCATCGCACCTGGCCATTACCTGTATTTCAAGCAGAGTAAAGTGATCTGTGAAGGGTTTGAATGCCATAGCAAGGCTCAGACTTTGAAGAAAAATAGGAATGATCCAAAGAAACATGAAAGATCCAAGAAATGAGCACAGAAAAGTGATGGGAAAGAAGGAAGAGGAAAACAACAGTGGCTTCCAAGACCCAGCGGCAGAAGCAACCTGCCACGGCGCCACTTCCAGCTGTGTAAGATTCATGTCCCCAGGGGATATTGTCGATATTTCTGGACATTGCTAAAAGCCACCTGCCCTAGACTACAAGAAGCATTCTGGTTTCAACAAGTCACTCCCAGGCTGGGCTCAATGGCTCACACCTGTAATCCCAGCACTTTGGGAGGCTGAGGCCAGAGTATCACTTGAGGTCAGGAGTTCAAGACCAGCCCGGCCAACATGGTGAAACCTCATCTCTACTAAAAACACAAAAATTAGCAGGGTGTGGTGGTGCATATCTGTAATCCCAGCAACTCGGGAGGCTGGGGCAGGAGAATCGCTTGAACCCAGCAGGCAGAGATTGCAGTGAGTCAAGATCATGCCATTGCAATCCAGTGTAGACAACAGAGTAAGACTTCATCAAAAAAAAAAAAAAAAAAAAAGCAAGTCACTTCCCTGTAATATTTTGGATTTTGTTGTTCACCCCATGTTATACCTATAAGCCGTGTGCCCCAGGACAGACAGCGCTGTGCCACTTTGCAGTTGAGGGGACAGAAAATTGGGTTGCAAGTGAGCCATGTATACCAAGAGATCCTCGTGCTAGGAGATACTTTTTCTTTTGCAAATTCAAAATGTAACTTTGGAAAAGACACCTCAGGTTTAGAAAATTCAGAAAGGACAAGTAAGTCAAAGAAAGAAGGACAACGGCATCATTTAAAAGGAAAACAATGTTATGACAAGTTGAAAGATTTGGGACAACTGGAAAAATAGTGACCATAAAGATCATGATTATTTTCCTATTGAAAAAAATATGGATAATTTTAAAATAGAAGAGAGAATAAGGGAACATTTGCCCTATCATAATTTTTTTTTTTTTTTGAGATACAGTCTCATTCTGTCTCACAGACTGGAGTGCAGTGGTGTAATCTCGGCTCTGCAACCTCCACCTCCCAGATTCTAATGATTCCCCTGCCTCAGCCTCCCAAGTACCTGGGACTACGGGCATGTGCCACCACACCCAGCTAATTTTTGTGTTTTTAGTAGACACAGGGTTTCACCATGTTGGCCAGGTTGATGTCGAACTCCTGACCTCAAGTGATGGCCCACCTCGGACTCCCAAAGTGCTGGGATTACAGGCACGAGTCACTGCACCCGGCCAACCATAAACTTTAAAGTTACTAAAATTAAACCAGGGTGGCACTGGAAAAAGAATGGATGGGAGAATGGAGAAGAAACAAGATTAAGAGGTCAACCCAGATGAGTAAGGTAATTCGGCACATAACAAAAATGGCATTTCTAAATCAGTGGATGGATTATTTAATAAGCACTACTGGGAAAAACGAAAAACATTTGGAAAACAATGACAGTAAAGTTATATCCCTATATCCTACCACAGCCAAATGAATACTAGTTGTATTAAGATAAAAAATTCTTTGAGACAGAGTATCACTGTGTCACCAGGGCTGAATTGGAGTGATACAATCCCAGCTCACTAAAACCTGTGGCTCCTGGGCTCAAGCGACAGCTCCCAACTCAGCCTCCGGAGTAGCTGGGACTACTAGTGCACACCACCACGCCTGGCTCATTTTTTTGTATTTTTTGTAGAGATGGGGTCTCACTGTGTTGCCCAGGCTGGTCTCAAACTCCTGGGCTTAAGTGATCCTCCCACCTTGGCCTCCTAAAGTGCTGGGATTACATGTGTGAGGCACTGTGCCCGGCCTGGATTAAAAAATTTAATGATGGGACTATAGGCTAATAATTGGCAAACTGAACTCATTCATTTTCCCCTCTCTTTCCCCAAACACTGCTAAAATAAGAATAAAGAATGGAGAGGCAAGGGAGATACTCTCCTGTAAACCACAAGGAAACAGAAGAAGGGAAGAGAGATTTCAAAGGAGATGTGGAAGGCACAAAGAAGAGGGAATGGTAACCACAGGGTGTGACAAATTCTGTTCCTATTGTGGGTCTATACCAGGAATGAGCCAGACAACAGGCTTCAGATCCTGAGAGCCACAGGGGACTCTCAGACAGGGCACAGCGCTGTCGTCCTGGGGCACACGGCTTATAGGTATAACATGGGGTGAACAACAAAATCCAAAATATTACAGGGAAGTGACTTGCTTTTTTTTTTTTTTTGATGAAGTCTCACTCTGTTGTCTACGCTGGATTGCAATGGCATGATCTCGACTCACTGCAATCTCTGCCTGCTGGGTTCAAGCAGATATAAAAAAATTTAAAAACTCAAGGCTTGGCACAGTGGCTCACTCCTGTAATCCCAGCACTTGGGGAGGCCAAGTCTAGAGGATCGCTTGAGGCCGGAGTTTAAGACCAGCCTGGGCAAAACAGTGAGACCCATCTCTACAAAATTTAAAAAAAAATTAATTAGCTGGACATGATGGCACACACCTGTGGTTCCAGCTACTTGGCAGGCTGAGGCAGGAGGATCACTTAATTAAGCCCAGGAGTTCAACGTAGCAGTGAGCTATGATCGCACCACTGCACCCCAGCCTAGGTGACAGAGTGAGACCCTGTAACTATAAAAATAATTTTAAATAATAAACACTAAGTTAAAAGTAATACTAAAGAAAGGGACAAAGAGCAAACATAGAAAACTTTGCAACATGTAATAAAGGCTACTATTCTTTCCACTACAATTCTTTAAAAAACATTTTTAATAAAACCTTGATCAATAAACAGACATAAAACATCAATGTGCAATTCACAAAAGGAAAAATCAAACAGCCAGTAAGTATATGAAAACAAAACGTATGTGCTTGCTTACAACCTCAAAAATCCAAGCGAAGACAATAACACAAAACCATTTTAACTGTCAAATTTTGAAAACCAGAGGCCGAGGCAGGAAGATCACTTGAGCCTGGGAGTTCGGGACCAGCCTGGAAAACACAGCAAGATCCTGTCTCTATAAAAATAAAAAATTAGATGGTGTGGTGGTGGATGCCTGTAGTCCCAGCTACTCGGGAGGCTGAGAAGGCAGGATTGCTTCAGCCCAGGAGTTCAAGGCTGTAGTGAGCCATGACCACACCACTGTACTCCAGCCCATGTGACACGGTGAGACCCTGTCTCTAAAACAAAAAATTTCAAAACACAACAGCAATAGCAGACATTGGTGAGGAGGTATAGAAATAAGTCCTCTTTTCATTGCTGCTAGAAGTGAAAATAGGAAAAAGCTTGAAGAAAGGTCTCCAAATTGTGGACCTGAGAATTCCTTTTCTAAGAATTTGTCCAGCCAGGCGTGACTCATGCCTGTAATCCCAGAACTTTGGGAGGCTGAGGCAGGAGGATCACTTGAGGTCAAGAGTTCAAAACCAGCCTGACCAACATGGTGAAACCCCGTCTCTACTAAAAAAATATATATAAAAACTGGCAGGCACCTGTAATTCCAGCTCCTCAGGAGGCTGAGGCAGGAGAATCGCTTGAACCTGGGAGATGGAGTTTGCAGTGAGCTGAGACCACACCACTGCACTCCAGCCTGGGACAGATTATGTCAAAAAACAAAAAAAAAACAGAATTTGTCCTTAAAAAAATACTCACACATGTGCAATATTTTTCAATAGTGAAATCGAAAACAACATGTGGCACACCCATTTGTGGACTATGATGAATTCATTTAAAATGCTGAAGTGGGAGAATATGTAATATTAGGTTGGTGCAAAAGTAATTCCGGTTTTTGCCATTCAATGGCAAAATACTTTTGCACCAACTTAATAAAATAGAAACATTCACAGGATATTAACTGAAAAAATAGTTCATATAGGAATGGATGCTGCAACCCCTTCAGATAATAAAGAAGGGAATACAGAGTAAAGACATACAACATCCATACAAATGCAGACTCTGGGACATTTTAGCCTGAAACTGTTATCAGTGATTATCTCTGGGGTCAGTGGGATTACGAGTGAATTTAATTTTCTTCTATTTGCTTATCTTTAAAAGTTTGACCACAAATCTTTTACTTATGCACTTAAAAGAATATTTTAGGCCCGGGGCAGTGGCTCGTGCCTGAAACACCAGCATTTTGAGAGGCCGAGATGGGAAGATGGGAGGATCGCTTGAGACCAGGAGTTCAAGACCATTCTGTACAATAACATAGTGAGACCCTGTTTCTACCAAAAATTTAGAAATCAGCTGGGCATGGTGTCACGTGTGTGCAGTCCCAGCTATTCTGAAGGCTGAGGCAGGAGGATCACTTGAGCCCAGGAGTTCAAGGCTGCAGTGAACTATGATGGCATCACTGCACTCCAGCCTGGGTGACAGAGCAAGACTCTGCCTCTCAAAAGAAAAAGAAACAAATAAAAGAAAGGAAAGAAAAAAAAGGAAAGGAAAGGAAGAAGGAAGGAAGGGAGAGAAGGAACAGAGGGAGAGAGAGAGAGGGAAATGGAGGGAGGAGGGAGGGAGGGATGGGGGGAAGGAGGACGGAGGAGGGAGGGAGGGAGGAGGGAAGGGGGAGGAGGGAGGGAGGGAGGAAGACGGAGGAGGGAGGGAGGGAGGGAGGGAGAAGGAGGGAGGGAGGGAGGAGAGAGGAGGGAGAGAGGAGGAGGGAGGGAAAGGGGAAGGGAGGGGAGGGAGGAGGGAGAGAGGGGAGGGAAGGAGGGAGGGAAGAGGGAGGGAGGGAAGGAGGGAGGGAGGGAGGGAGGGGAAGAGAGAAAGAAAAAGAGAGAGAGAGAGAAAGAAAGAAACAAAGAAGAAAAGAAGGAGGTAAGGAGAGAGAAAGAGAAGAAAGAGAGAAAAAAAGAAAAGAAAAAGGAAGAAGGGAGGAGGATGTGGGAAGAAGGAAGAGAGGAGAGGGAGAGAGGAAGGGAGGATGGGAGGGAAGAGAGAAAGAAAGAAGAAAAAAGGAAGAAGGGAAGGAAGGAGGGAGGGGGGAGGGGAGGGAGGGAGGGAGGAAGAAGAAGGAAGGAAGGAAGGAAGGAAGAAGAAGAAGGAAGGAAGGAAAGGAAGGAATGAAGGAAGGAAGAAGGAAGGAAGGAAGGAAAAAGCAAAACAAGACAGCAGTTTTCTCCTGGGGAAATCCCTGTTAGGCTGGTAAGTCTTAGAAGCCATCACCCCACAGGAAGATTCATTCCTAAACATTTCTGCAAACGAAGGCTGAGAAGATCTAGCATTGCAGTTTGGTACCACAACTGTTCCCACAACTCTGTCTGCTCTGCCTGGCTGGCCCACCAGACAACTGATGGCAGCCAGCATCTGGCAGGATGGGACAGCCAGGCTGCAAACGCCGGAAACGGAACTGTGACCACAGGGCGAACTGGGCAGCTGCCACTCAGAGCAGAACCTTTGTGGCACCTGGACAGACCTGGCCTAGGAAGTCCCCACAAGACTCAGAAAGGAGCGTGAGGCTAAGCGGAAAAAAAGGGCTGAAGTTAGGGATTTGAGGGGAGCATTACTTCTAGCCTTTCTAGGAAAAAGGACTCAATGCCTCCCTCCAAGAGACACCAGCAGTGACACTGGTCCCAGAATTGGAGGCTCCAGCCCCGGTAAACAGAGGGAATCCAAAGAACATCCTTGCAACGGGTGAAAAAGTAAAGGCATGCATGCACTGGAAGTACAGAAAAAAAGAATGTCAAACTTTAGAACACCCCATACTTTAGGAAAAATATTTTACTCTGTGCAATAGATCAAATTATACTTCCCAGTGACTTGCAAAACAGTATGGGACCTGGGTGCTATTTCTGATTGAGCTTCTACGACTGCTCACAGGGACCCTTGTTCTCTGGTCTCACCTCCCTCTGTCAATAACCTGATCTGGAAATTTCACTCAAATTCATAAGGAGCATCCCTATTTCAAAGGACCCTACAGTGAATTATTTGGTTTCAATGCAAATGATACTCAAGTCTTTTTTAAAATTATTATTATTATTATTAAACTTTATGTTCTAGGGTGCATGTGCACAACGTGCAGGTTTGTACATATGTCTACATGTGCCATGTTGGTGTGCTGCACCCGTTAACTCGTCATTTACGTTAGTTATGTCTCCTAATGCTATCCCTCCGGTGTGTGATGTTCCCCTTCCAGTGTCCAAGTGATCTCGTTGTTCAATTCCCACCTATGAGTAAGAACATGCGGTGTTTGATTTTCTGTTCTTGTGATAGTTTGCTGAGAATGGTGGTTTCCAGCTGCATCCATGTCCCTACAAAGGACATGAACTCATCCTTTTTCATGGCTGCATACTATTCCATGGTATGTATGTGCCACATTTTCTTAATCCAGTCTGTCATTGATGGACATTTGGGTTGGTTCCAAGTCTTTGCTATTGTGAATAGTGCCACAATAAACATGTGTGCACGTGTCTTTATAGCAGCATGATTTATAATCCTTTGGGTATATACCCAGTAATGGGATGGCTGGGTCAAATGGTATTTCTAGTTCTAGATTCCTTCTCAAGTCTTATACATCTGTTCAGATATTCTTAAAGGGCCCCTTTAAGAAACACCTTGATCTTACATTATTTTCTCTTCTGCTAATTCTCCAAATAATTCGAGGGACTGAAAAACGTCACTTATTTAACACACTTCCATTCTTCTCCTAGTACCAACCTCTCCATTAGTGTCTCAACTATTATCTCCCTCTTACACTGCAGCAAAAAAATCACAGAGCAAGGGACAGAAGACCAGGATTCCTTGCAGGGAGAACCACCTTCCAAACAAATGCAAGCTTATTCTTTCCACATTGGTGTCTAGGAGTTATGATAACGGAGGGCCAAATGTACAGCTAGCTCTCCACTGTATAGTTAATCCTCCAATTAAACTTCATTTTTCCTTTGAGACAGTGTCTTGCTCTATTACCCAGGCTGGAGTGCAGTGGTGCGATCATAGCTCACTGCGGCCTCAAACTCCTGGGTTCAAACACTCCTCCTGCCTCAGTCTCCTGAGCAGCTGGAACTATACGCATGCAACACCATGCTTAGCTAATTTTATTTTTTATTTATTTGTTTGTTTATTTATTGTGGAGACAGGGTCTCGCTATGTTGCCCAGACTGGTCTCAAACTTTTGGCCTCAAGTAATCCCTCCACCTCAGCCTCTGGAGTAGCTGTGACTCCAGGCATATGTCAGAATAGCTACTATTAAAAAGTCAAAAGAAAAAAAAAAAAAAAAAAACAGATGTTGGCAAGGATTGGAGAAAAGGAATGTTTATACACTATTGGTGGGAATGTAAATTAGTACAACCTCTATAGAAAACTATATAGAGATTTCTCAAAGAACTGAAAATAGAACTACATTTGATCTAGCAATCCCACTACTGGGTATCTACCAAAAAGAAAAGAAATCATTTTATCAAAAAGAGATCTGCACCCATATGTTTATCCAAGAGCTATTCACAATAGCAAAGATAAAGAATCAACTTAAGTGTCCAACAGTGGAGGACTGGATAAAGAAAATGTGGTATAGACATATGTACACTCTATTAGTTCATTTTCACACTGCTGATAAATACATATCCGAGACTGTACAATTTACAAAAGAAAGAGGTCAGGAGTTCAAGACCAGCCTGGCCAACATGGCAAAACCCCATCTCTACTAAAAATACAAAAATTTCCCAGGCATGGTGACATGCACCTGTAATCCCAGCTACTCGGGAGCCTGAGGCAGGAGAATTGCTTGAACCCAGGAGGCGGAGGTTGCAGTGAGCCAAGCAATGGACTTACAGTTCCACATGGCTAGGGAGGCCTCACAATTATGGCTGTGGGCAAGAAGGAGCAAGTCACATCTTATGTGAATGGCGGCAGGCAGAGAGAGCTTGTTCAGGGAAACTCCCTCTTTTAAAACCAGGACATCTCGTGAGACTTATTCACTATCATGAGAACAGCATGGGAAAGAGTCAATTACCCCCATGATTCAATTACCTCCCACTGGGTCCATCCCACAACATGTGGGAATTCAAGATGAGATCTGGGTGGGGACAGAGCAAACCATATCATATACACATCTACACAATGGAATACTAATTAACCATGAAAAAGAATGCAGCAGCACCAGAGATGGAGCAGGAGCCCATTATCTTTAAGCGAATAAGTCAGAAAACTATTTGGTCTCCAAGCTATGTGCAATATACTATGTTAACAAATACATATATTTTTTAATTTTTACAAGAACACAGAGGTAAATCTGTGGTCAGGCTGGGGTGAGGTGTCCACTGAAGGCAAGGCGGGTGGGCCTTGGGAGCTAAATAATGTGTACACACGGACATAGAGAGTGGGAACATAGACGTTGGAGACTCAGAAAGGTAGGAGGGTGGGAGGGGATGAGAGATGAGAAATTACTTAATGGATACAATGTACACTATTCGGGTGATAGTTACACTAACAGCCCAGACTTCACCACTAGGCACAGCCTGGCCAACATGGTGAAACCCAGACTCTACTAAAAATACAAAAACAAATTAGCCAGGTGTGAGACAGGAGAATCACTTGAACCCAGGAGGCAGAGGTTGCAGCGAGCTGAGATCGCACCATTGCACTCCAGCCTGGGCAACGGATAGAGAGGACACAGCGAGACTCCATCTCATTAAAAAAACAAAGAGTGGACTGTGGTCCTCTAAAAATCAGGCTGTAATACCAGGCAAGCAGAAAGAGAGGGAGGGCCAACATCAAGTCAAGCTGCTGACCAGGGCAGCAAGCAAGGCCTAGACCCCAGCCTATGACCTTGCAAAGGGGTAGAGCAATCCAGTACCATTCAGGCAAGGGTAGTCCCAGGAAATCCAAGCCAGTGAGTCGAGCCTAAAGTGCGGGAGGACTTGGGGAGCTCTATCTGTTGCCCAGGTGCACATGCTCCAGGAGTGGCTCTTATTGGGGAAGCAAGAATGAGGTAACGAGTTTCAGGATGGAATCAGCGAAGTGCCACGCACGGTCCTGAGACCTAGGACGACATAAACAAAGAAATACTCTGCAGACACTTGTACGACAACTTCAGCAATCAGAATTACAGAGGCAGCTGGAAGTGGTGGCTCGTGCCTGTAATCCCAACACTTTGGGAGGCTGAGGCGACCAGATCAATTGAGGTCAGGAGTTCAAGACCAGCCTGGCCAACATGGCGAAACCCCATCTCTACTAAAAATACAAAAATTACCCAGGCATGGTGGCATGCACCTGTAATCATAGCTACTCGGGAGCCTGAGGCAGAAGAATTGCTTGAACCTGGGAGGCGGAGGTTGCAGTGAGCCGAGATCACGCCACTGCACTCTAGCCTGGGCGACAGAGCAAGACTCCATCTCAAAAAAAAATGAATCACAGAGGCAGCCTAACCTAGCAGGTTAAGAGCATGGCTTTTAAAGTCATGAGTCCAACCTCACTAGGCCATAGCTGTGTGACTTTCAGCCAGGTACTTAACTTCTCTGGGGTTAGGTGCCCTCATCCATAAAAATGTTATTGAAAGGATTAAATGAGTTAACCTATGCCAAGTGCTTAGAAAGCAGCACTTATATAACCATTAGCTGTAATTATGCTGCCTCAATCTTTATGCTCTCGTTCAGGTGCCCCCAAGACTTCACCTATTCAATTTAAACACTTGATCTTCTGGGACAAAATGCACACACCCTGAAAAAGCATGGTCTATTTGAGTCCTTGAGTTTCGCATTTATTGTCTTCATCTCAAGGCAGCTCACAAAGCACAAAGAGCCCGGCAGGAAACCGTCCCTGTCGACACTGACATGCTGAGACAGGTGACTTCGGTTGAGAAGGCAGGCAAAAAGGATCCAATGAAATACAACTTATTAGTCATCACGCGCTGAGCACATCACGGCTGGCTGATAAATGCTAAGAGCGTCAATTATGAACTATTCTTACGAGCTGAACATATTCACCACAACACCAAGAAATCTATAGGTTGCAAGCGTTCTCTATGGTTTCAACGACAGAAGACAATATTTTGGGAGAAAATGGTAAACGTAACTGTTTTGCGTGAAGTAGGGCAGCCTATATCGGCGTCCCACCTGGAAGCAAGCTGTTGAACATCTGTCAAGGTGTCAACTCTAACTGCAGAAGCAAAGAACTTCATCAAGCTTTTGTGGAGTTAACTAAAGTTGGTGAGGTGCCTGGAGGGAGGGGACGGAAAATCACAGGTGTAACTAACTGTGACATCGCCAGAGTCACAGGTGCCTTTAATGTGACTATACCCGCAGTGTTTCTGGATAGCTCTGTCTCCTGATTCTCCCGTACCAAGAACAGCACAAAGCGTCATCTCTCTTGGCATCTCCCTGCCACGTCTGTCCTCCTGAGCAGCCCTGTCCTGACGGTCTGTGACTCTAAACAAATCACCCTGGGTCCCAGCTTCCTCCACCACCAAACATAGTGGTTTAGACCAGCGGTCCCCAACATTTTTGGCACCAAGGACCAGTTTCGTGGAAGCAGACAATTTTTCCATGGACGGGGGGCAGGAGGGGATGGTTTTGGGATGATTCAAGCACATTCCATTTATCGTGCACTTTAGTTCTATTATTATTAGATTGTAATACATAATAAATAATTCTACAACTCATCATCATGTAGAATCAGTGGGAGTCCTGAGCTTATTTTTCTGCAACTAGACAGTCCCATCTGGGGGTAATGGGAGACACTGACAGATCATGAGGCATTAGACTCTCATAAGGAGCCCACAACCTAGATCCCGCGCATGTGCTGTTCACAATAGGGTTCCTATGCGAATCTAACACAGCCGCTGATCTGACAGGAGGCAGAGCTCAGGTGGCAATGTGCACGATGGGGAGCGGCTGTAAATACAGATGAAACGTCACTCTCTTGCCCACCTCTCACCTCCTGTTCACTCCCTGGCCCACCTCTCACCTCTGGCTGTATAGCCTGGTTCCTAACAGGCCACGGACCAGTCAACCCCAGTCAAGGGTTGGGGATCCCTTGTTTAGAGTAGATAATTCCTAAGTTCCTTCCCGTTTCTCCAAGCCTCCAATTCTGACTATAAATTCTGACCAGGAGTGAAATAAGCCAGGCACAGAAAGACAAACTTTGCATGTTCCCACCTATTTGTGGGAGCTGAAAATTAAAACAATTGAACTCATGGAGATAGAGAGTAGAAGGATGGTTTCCAGAGGCTGGGAAGGGTAGGGGGGAATGTGGGAGGTGTGGGGATGGTTAATGGGTACAAACAAATAGAAAGAATGAATAAGACCTAGTACTTACTAGCATAACAGGGTAACTACAGTCAAAAATAATTTAATTTTAAATTTAAAAATAACTAAAAGGGTAAAATTGGATTGTTCATAACACAAGGGATAAATGCTTGAGGGGATGGATAGCCCACTGACCCTGACGTCATTATTACATACTGCATGCCTGTATCAAAATATCTCAGGTACCCTATAAATATGCACCCACAAAATCCAAAAAATTTTTTAAATAAATAAATATCCTGGTGGAGTGGGAACACAAAAAGGAGACAAGATGAGAAGTGAGGGGA
>NW_016811820.1:4857166-4865802 GCF_001698545.2 Rhinopithecus bieti
TCAAACCACAAAAAAAAAAAAAAATCCTGACCAGGGACAGGAGAATGTGCTAAATCTTGAAGGATAAGTTTCATCCTGACAACTGGTTCTGAGAAGGACCCTGTAGAGAGGACTCGGAGGGTGCTATGAGCCTTTGCAGTGAGTCTGTCTTGGTCTGAGGGGTGGGAAAGGCAGGGTCCCCAGTCCTTTGTTCTCTAACCCTGCCCTGGATGAACCTATGCTGCCAGGCATCTCATGAAAAGGCAGTGATTCCAGAAGCCCTTCATGCGAAGCTAAGGATGTCAGGAAAACGCTTCTCTGAACTAGCATCTTAGTATTCCCACTGGGGTCCACCCAATAGCAGTGGCGGCTGCAGCTTGTTAGAAATGCCTGCTCCATGGATGATTGTCTGAGGTCAGGAGTTTGAGACCAGCCTGGCCAACATGGTAAAATCCCGCCTCTACTAAAAATATTTTAAAAATCAGCCGAGCATGGTGGTGGGCACCTGTAATCCCAGCTACTTGGGAGGCCAAGGCAGGGGAATAGCTTGAACCTGGGAGGTGGAGGTTGCAGTGAGGCAAGAGCACACTACTGCACTCCAGCCTGGGTGGCAGAGCGAGACTCCATCTCAAAAAAAAAAAAAAAAAAAAAAAAAAAGAAAGAAAGAAAAGAGATATCTTCCCCGAACTCAATGATCATAATTTGCAGTTTAGGCTGAGCACGGTGGCTCGTGCCTGTTATCCTGGCACTTTGGGAGGCTGAGGTGAGGGGACTGCTCGAGTCCAAGACTTTGAGACCAGCCTGGGAAACATAGTGAAACCCCATCTCTACAAAAAACACAAAAATTATCCAGGTGTCGTGGCACACATCTATAGTCCCAGCTACTTGGGAGGCTAAGGCAGGAGGATCACTTAAGCCCAGGAGGTTGAGGCTGTGCCACTGCACTCCAGCCTGGGTGACAGAGTGAGACTCCGGGTTTTTTTGTTTTGTTTAGTTTTTTTAAATGCAGTTCAACAAGATCCCCCGGTTGGCACATCCCTTGGAGAATGGTGTCCGAGAGCCCTGCTTCTCAAAGTTGGCTGTACAGTGGAATCACCACCGCCTCCCAGGCCCCAGGAGATTCCTGGGATGTGATTAGAGCACTGGAACTTTTTTAAGCCTCCCCAGAGAATTTTAATGTGCAGCAAAGTTTGAGAGCCACTGAATTAAAATCTCTGCTTCAGATTCTAGTACTCAAATCCAAGGTCTGGAGGGATTTCACCTCCTCCAGAAAGGTCTGTTTCCTGAAAAAGCATCACTGATAACCATCCTTTTCCAAGACCACAGCAGAGTCATCCCATCTCTGGAGTTATCATTTACGATGGGGTCACTGTCCCAACCATGCCTGCCTCTTGCATTTACCTTCCCTCCTAATATTATTCCCCAGTAACCTCCAAAAGCTTTCCCTAGGAGTGGAAAGCTCACTTTCAGCTCTGGCTCTCTCTTTTTCCCTCCTCTTTAATGATGTGAAATTTTTTTTTTTTTTTCCTCGAGACAGAGTCTCACTCTGTTGCCTAGCCTGGAGTGCAGTGGGGCAAACACAACTCACTGCAACCTCTGCCTCCCAGGTTCAAGTGATTCTCCTGCCTCAGCCTCCCGAGTAGCTGGAACTACAGATGCATACCACCACACTCGGCTAACTTTTTTATTTTTTTGGTAGAGACAGGGTTTCACCATGTTGGCCAGGCTGGTCTTGAACTCTTGACCTCAAGTGATCCACCCGCTCCCAAAGAGCTGGGATTACAGGCATAAGCCGCTGCTCCCAGTCTCAATGATGTGATTTTCCCCGTTGCCTACTGCCCCTGAGGATTCCAAGGAGTTCTGGCTGGGTTTTTGGAAGCTCAACAGAAGCATTTATCTCTTTGGGTGTCGAGAATTGGAGAATTTCAGTGTTTATTTAAAGACTGCTGGGTGCAGTCGCTCCTACCGATAATCCCAGCACTTTGGGAGGCCAAGGCAGGAGGATTGCTTAAGGCCAGGAGTTCGAGACCAGCCTGAGCAACATGGTGAAACCCTGTCTCTACAAAAAATTTAAGAATTAGCTGGGCTTGTTGGCTAACTTTGGTCCCAGCTACTCAGGAAGCTGAGGTGGGAGGATCATTTGAGCCCAGTAAGCTGAGGCTGCAGAGAGCCATGATTGTGACTGTGCACTCCAGCCTAGGTGACAGAGACTCTGTCTCTGAATAAATAAATGAAAATAATGCTGTCCGGGTGCAGTGGCTCATGCCTGTAATCCCAGCACTTTGGGAGACTGAGGTGGGTGGATCACCTGAGGTCAAGACTTCAAGACCAGCCTGGCCAACATGGGGAAACCCTGTCTCTACTAAAAACACAAAACTGAGCTGGGTGTGGTGGTAAGCACTGGTAATCCCAGCTACTTGGGAGGCTGAGGCACAAGAATCGCTTGAACCCGGGAGGCAGAGGTTGCAGTGAGCCGAGATCACACCATTGCACGCCAGCCTGGGCAACGAGAGCGAAACTCCGTCTCAAAAATAAATAAATAAAACAAGAGTGAAACTCTGTCTCAAAAATAAATAAAATAAAATAAAAATAATGCAGGAACCAAGTCAGTTAGTTGCCTAGGTAACTAACTTGAGGCTTGGGTCTTGGCAGGAAAAGAAAACCACCCATCTGGGCTGAGGGCAGATGATCTATTGGTGACCTGCTACCACCAAGTGAGCCATGGAGGGAACGGATTGATGGCAACCCACAAAACAGGCTTAAAAATGCAATAACCTCGCAGAGCTCTCTCTGCCCCTTGACATCTGGGCAAAAAATGTAATTGAACTGTTTTTTGGAGGGCTTTTGTGGGAGACAGGGTCTTGTTCTGTCACCCAGGCTGGAATGCAGTGGCGCAATATTGGCTCACTGCAACCTCTACCACTGCAACCTCCACCTCCTGGGTTCAAGCGATTCTCCTGCCTCAGCCTCCTGAGTGGCTGGGATTACCGGTGCCCACCACCACACCTGGCTAAATTTTGTATTTTTTAGTAGAAATGCGGTTTCGTCATGTTGGCCAGGCTGGTCTCAAGCTCCTGGCCTCACGTGGTCTGCCTGCCTGGGCCTCCCAAAGTGCTGGGATTACAGGCATGAGCCATCGTGCCCGGCCTTGATTTAACTATTGAAAGTGGTTTCACAAACTCAGATCCTGACCGTCCTTGCACAATGGTTGTTTGTCTTGGATAGGCACAGAGAGGATGGAGGCTTTAGCTAGTGGCTTACATATCTCTGGGTTTCCAAGTACTAAACCGTGACCCTGTGCAACATCTCTGTGGCCTGGCTACATCTCTGTTTCTTCATCTGCGGAATGGGAGAAATAAAATAGACGACACCTACTAAGCACTAAGCTAGTTTGCCTGCTGAGATGGAATATGTGTTTATGTGTATGCATATAAAATGAATCATCAACCACAGATCAGATTAAAAAGCAGAGCAACTGGTTTTCCGAAGCAGCAGTAGGAATGTTGGAGGCTGAGACACCACATCAGTGTTCAGTACAGATGTTTGAGGTTTTCTTACCAGGCTATAAAAATGTTTACACAGTAATTAGGCCTGTTATCAGTACACAAACAGATTACACTTTACAGAATGAATGAACGGCTCAAAAACCCTCTCGGTTTCCATGAGGTTCGGAGCATTTTCCTAATTCTTGGGTTTACGAAAATAAATTCGGTTTCCAATAACACGGAGCCACGGCTGAGTGTAGGGGAAAGCGATCTGGGCTGTGAAATGAACTCTGACAGCGCACATGTCACTCAATCTCTCTGACTGAGTCTCCCCATCTGTAAATGAGCTAACCAAGATTCCTCTCCTCCTTTAATTCCACGGTTCTATTACTTTGCAGTCAATGTCTTCTAAACACATATTCATTCTCTTCACCACAAAAGGATATGTTTAATTAATGACTTTTTTTAAGGTGTAATTCTGCTGAATCACATAATGAGACTCCGATCCAACACTATTCAGTCATATTGAGACTGAGTTTGTGGCAGTTAATTCCTGACACTGAAGCCCCCAAGCCCAGTCTATAGGATGAGACCACAAGGTCGACTTGGGCTTTATGTGGATGTCCAGCTCTTCCAGAACACATCAATGGTTCTGAGTAACACTTGACTGAGGCTGGGTGCAGTGGCTCACGCCTGTAATCCCAGCACTTTGGGAGGCTGAGGCGGGAGAATCACTTGAGGTCAGGAGTTCAAGACCAGCCTGGCCAGTATGGTGAAACCCCGTCTCTACTAAAAATACAAAAATTAGTCAGGTGTGGTGGCACGCGCCTGTAGTCCCAGCTACTCAGGAGGCTGAGGCAGGAGAATCGCTTGAACCCAGCAGGCGGAGGTTGCAGTGAGCCAAGATCACGCCACTGCACTCCAGCCTGGGCAACAGAGCAAGACTCTGTCTCAAAAATAAATAAATAAATAAATAAATAAATAAATAGATAGATAAATAGATAGATAAATAGATAAATAAACACTTCATTGAATGTTTTTCTCTTCCTGTTTTCAAGGAATAATACTTAGTTGTAACAAATATGACACCAAAATAATTAGCCAAGCTGTCGAATTTGCACTTCTAAATTTTCCTGTTGCCTAACTTTTGATAACGAAAAAGTGCAAGCAATTTTTAATTGTGATACACACTTTTGGGATCCAATACGAAAGCAGTAATGTTTAAATGTTCAGAAATGAGCTTTTAATGAATATTTAATTGCTCTATTCTTTATAAGTATAAATTATGCTTTCAGTAACACTCTGAATACTAAAAAGGCAAGGTTCGGTTCTTCCTAGTTATGTGTTCAAATTTCCCAGTAATTTGTTTCAAAAGGGGGAAAAAAGGTCATCTTGGTTTCAATCTCTATGAGAAGGAACTTGGAGAGTAATTTGGAAGTAAGGTAACTTCTTACAGCAATATCCCAAATTCAACAAAATTTAGATGTATGTATTTGAAATGCATAGAAAAAAATCTAACAATATATGTACTTGAAATGTGAATGGTATTGAGAATGAGAGTGAAGAAAGATGCCTTCCATTTTCTCTGTAACATTTCTGTATAGCTTTTAATTTCTTTTTTAAAAAGAATGTTTAATTTCATCACTAAAAAACGTCTTAAGCACAAAACAGAGCCACTCATTGGGCACCTTTGTCAAAACAAGTGACATAGTTTGGCTGTGTCCCCACCCAAATCTCACCTCGAGTTGCAATAATCCCCACGTGTCAAGGGTGGGGCCAGGTGGAGATAATTGAATCATGGGGGCGGTTTCCCCCACACTGTTCTCCTGGTAGTGAATAAGTCTCACGAGATTTCATGGTTTTATAAATGGGAGCTCCCCTACACAAGCTCTTTCCTGCCGTCGTGGAAGACAACCTCTTGCTCTTCCTTCATCTTCCGCCATGATTGTGAGGCCTCCCAGCTATGTGGTACTGTGAGTGCACTAAACCTCTTTCCTTTATAAATTACCCAGTCTCAGGTATGTCTTCATTAGCAGTGTGAGAACAGACTAATACAATGAGCATCCTATCTTCTGTCCCAACCAGGACCGTGGGTGTTTGAGATTAAAATTCCCAAAATAAGATGGTAAGGGAAAGTGTTTAGTAGATTACCGTCTCCCAACACTCTATTCAAGGCACTGGTGATCATCAGTGTCTACATTTTATTTATTTACTTTTTTTGAGACAGAGTCTCGCTCTGTCGCCCAGGCTGGAGTGCAGTGGCATAATCTCAGCTCACTGCAACCTCCGCCTCCTGGGTTCAAGCAATTCTCCTGCCTCAGCCTTCCAAGGAACTGGGATTACAGGCACCCACCACCACGCCTGGCTAGTTTTTTATGTTTTTAGTAAAGACAGGGTTTCGCCAGGTTGGCCAGGCTAGTCTTGAACTCCTGACCTCAGCTGATCCAACCATCTCGGCCTCCCAAAGTGCTGGGATTACAGGCGTGAGCCACCGCGCCCAGCCCGGTGTCTACATTTTAAAACAAGTATTTTTCCGATTATAAAAGAAATGTGTGTTCATTTGCAAAACCATAAAATCATTCATAATGCCAACAGCTTTGAACAAGCATTGTTAACATTTTTGGTCCATTTATTTCCATTGTTCTTCTGTACCACGTTTTTAAACAAAACTGAAATCATACTATGATTGCAGTTTTGTTTGTATCCACACTTAACTGGTACGTTAGAAATCACCAAATTAAGGTCACCAAAGCATTTTCTCTCCATCTGTTACTCCTAAACACTACATTTTATTTTACATTCTGATGGATAAAGACTCACTTTATTGTACCACGGTAGTGTAGGCAGAATGGACAGCTGGAGACAGGATGATCTTTGGAAAATATAGACTAAGTCATATCACTCACCTGTTTAAAACCCCTCCATGACTTCTATTGAACTCAGTATCAAACCCAGACTCCACAGGATGACCCTATATGAGCTAGCCCCCATCTCTCTGAACTCATCTCCCACCACACCAGTCTCCTTCCTTCTCCTCTAAATGAGCCCAGTTCATTCCTGCTTTGAGACTTTTGCACTGGCTGTTCCCACGCCCTGGAAGTTCTTCTACATATATTTCCCCACCTTATCCCTTCATGTCATTCTGGTGTCAGTCTAAATAGAGCTCATCATTGAGATCTTTCTTGGTTGGGCTCAGTGGCTCATGCCCGTAATCCCAGCACTTTGGGAGGCCGATGCAGGTAGATCACTTGAGGTCAGGAGTTTGAGACCAGCCTGGCCAACATGGTGAGACCCCATCTCTACTAAAAATACAAAAATTAGCTGGGCATGGTGCCACACACCTGTAATTCCAGCTATTCAGGAGACTGAAGCAGGAGAATCACTTGAACCCAGGAGGCGGAGCTCACAGTGAGCCAAGATCACGCCACTGCACTCCAGCCTGGGCAACAGAGCAAGACTCCATCTCAAAAAATAAATTAATAAATAAAAATACAAAAATTAGTTCAGGCGCAGTGGCTTATGCCTGTAATCCCAGAACTTTGGAAGGCTGAGGCAGGCGCATCACCTGAGGTCAGGAGTTCAAGACCATACTGGCCAACATGGTGAAACCCTGTCTCTACTAAAAATACAAAAATTAGCTGGACGTGGTGGCGGGCGCCTGTAATCCCAGCTACTCGGGATGCTGAGGCAGGAGAAGCGCTTGAACCTGAGAGGCGGAGGTTGCAGTGAGTTGTGATCATGCCACTGGACTCCAGCCTGGATGACACAGTGAGACTCCATCTCAAAAAATAATAATAATAATAGAAAAATTAGCTGGGCGTGGTGGTATATGCCTGTAATCCTAGCTGCCCTGGAGACTGAGGCAGAAAGATCACTTGAACGTGGGAGGCAGAGGCTGCAGTGAGCCAAGATCGCACCACTGCACTCCAGCCTGGGCAACAGAGCAAGACTACCTCAAAAAATAAAAAGAGAGAGAGAGAGACCTTTGTTGGCCATCCAATCTGAAGTAGCCCTTGCATCTATCTCAATTATATCCTCCAATTTTATTTCTATATTTTTTATTGTGTCTTACACCACTAGACAATAAGGGTACCATCTCTGTCTGACGAATTCATCATTTTCCCCAGTACCTGAACCAGAGATGCTCAATACATACTAGTTGGATGAATGAAAGCATTTTCAAAGAATCCAGATTTGTGGTGCGTGAGATAAAGTAACCTACTTAAATAGGTCTTATTCACAGCAGCACAGTCCCTTAATGAGGCTTTTTAAAATAGATTGTCACCCTCTCCAATAACCTGGTCATGGAGAGCTGCCCACAGCCCTGCCAGTGGGAAAGTAAACCAGTTATTTAGTCTTGTTCAGACTTCAGTTCTGCTTCTCCACCCTGTTACCTAAACCAGAAACCCAATGGTGACACCTTCCCTTTCTCCCACTTCCCCAGCAATTAATAAGTCCTGCCAATTTTCCCTCTTATGGAAGACAAGCTCAACATCACAGTCACTGTCTTTTAGCAGATCATTCCAGTTTCCTTTCAGAAAACACTCTCTCCCAGCCGGGCGCAGTGGCTCATGCCTGTAATCCCAGCACTTTGGGAGGCCGAGGCAGGCAGATTACCTGAAGTCAGGAGTTCGAGACCAGCCTGGCCAATATGGTGAAACCCCATCTCTACTAAAAAAACAAAAATTAGCCGGGCATGGTGGCAGGAGCCCATAATCCCAGCTACTCGGGAGGCAGAGATTGCAGTGAGCCGAGATCGCACCACTGTACTGCAGCCTGGGCAACAGAGTGAGACTCCATCAGAAAAAAAAAAAAAAAGAAAAGAAAGAAAAGAAAACAATCTGTCCCAATCTCAGTGACTTTTCAGAAACCCACCCCTATATATAGGAACCCAAAACTATGCCAATCGGATATGTCCTCTGAGCATCTTGAATGCAGCAGAATGAAACAATAACAATAATGGAGGGCAGGTGAGCCCAAAATTGGGGCTTAGCCTGGGAGGGTTCTTGGCTTTGCCCAGGAAAGAATTCAAGTGCAAGCCAGGGGTGTGAGACAGCAACTTTTTTTTTCTAATAGTCACAGAATATCTATTTATTTACTTATTCATTTTTTTCCAACTTTTATCTTTTTTTTTTCCAACTTTTATCTTTTTTTTTTTTTTTTTTTTTTTTT
>NW_016811820.1:4865968-4886775 GCF_001698545.2 Rhinopithecus bieti
TCATTGTTCAGTTCCCACCTATGAGTGAGAACATGCGGTGTTTGGTTTTCTGTTCTTGTGATAGTTTGCTAAGAATGATGGTTTCCAGCTGCATCCATGTCCCTACAAAGGACGCAAACTCATCCTTTTTTATGGCTGCATAGTATTCCATGGTGTATATGTGCCACATTTCCAACTTTTATCTTAAGTTCAGGGGTACATGTGCAGGTTTGTTACATAGGTAAATGTGTACGTACCATGGTCATTTTCCGCATAGATCATCCCATCACCCAGGTATTAAGCCTAGAATCCACCAGCTATTCTTTCTGATGCTCTCCCTCCTCGCCCCCTCCACCCTCTAACAGGCTCCAGTGTGTGTTTGTGTGTGTGCGTGTGTGTGTGTCCCCATGTGTCCGTATGTTCTCATCACTTAGCTTCCACTTATAAGTGAGAACATGTGGTATTTGATTTTCAGTTCCTGTGTTTGCTAAGGATAATGGCCTCCAGCTCCATCCATGTCCCTGAAAAGGCCATGATCTCATTCCTTTTTATGGCTGCATAATATTCCATGGTGTATATGTACCACATTTTCTTTAGCGAATTTATCATTGATGGGCATGTGGGATGATTCCATGTCTTTGCTATTGTCAATGGGAGATAGCAACTTTTATTGAAGCAGCAGTGTACAGCAGCAGCAGAGATACTCCTTGTACAGCAGGGCTATTCCCTAGGCAGTATGTGCAGGGTAGCACCCCAGTGCTGCAGTCATATTTATACCCATTTTTAGTCATATCCAAATTAAGGACAGTTTAAGCAGAAATTTCTAGAAATAGGGTGGTAACTTCTGGGTGGTTGGGTCATTGCCATGGAAAGGGGTAATAACTTCCAGTTATTGCCACGGCAATGGTAAACTGACACAGCGCATGTGTGGGTGTGTCTTATGGAGAGCTGCTTGCCCCTCAGCCCTGTTTTAGCTGGTCCTCAATTTGGTCCAGCTAATTGGACCAAATCGAGCCCCACCTCTAGAGTTGAGTCCCACCTCCTACCTCAATAATAACAGAAAAGGTTGGTGATCATTTACTTCCATAGCATCCACTGGAAGAGACTATAAGTCAATTCCTGCCACCGAGATCCCCTGGACTGCCTAATTCCTGTCTATTCCGTCCCTGGTTCTTTAGGGATGCTCTTAATCCTGTGAGTTTCCATCAATATTTCTAATGCAATCTTTGTTGACGTTGTTAGCCAGACTTAGTTTCTGTTGCTTGCAACCCAAGGATGCTAGCTGACAATTCTCCTGTTTGTTGAATCCATCCCATCTTCTCCATCCTCCTCACCATGGCCTCATCAGCCTTGCCTGGCTTTCAGAGCCAGCTTCCTCCCTGGTATCCATGTTTCTGGTCTTCTTGGTGCCAAATTCATTCACCACAAAGTCTCCAGCCAAAACTGACCATGCCACCCTAATGGAGAAATGCTGAGTCCCTGGTCCTCACCAAAGGCCCCCATCTATCATTCTGGTCACTTCTTTTGTACCTCCCTGTTGCAATCTTTAAGCACCAAGAACTCCAAACTACCAGCTGCTTCCTCATATTCTCCACATGTGTTCTAATCTCTCATCCCTTCCCACCCTTTCCTCTGCACCAGAATACCCATGAAAAGCTAACCATGTCCTTAATCATCCTGTAAACTCAGCTCAGACATCACCTCCACCCTTGCCTAGCTACCATCCACCTCTACTCACAAATGTGCAACCCTAACATATGGTCTGCCCTCCCCACTAATCTGTGAATTTTTTGATGACAGGCACTGTGTCGTCTTCATCTATCCGTACCACATAGGCACTGAATAAATGCTTGTTGAATGTTAAATGATTAAAAACATAATTCACATTGAAAAACCCCAGGTTGGATGCAACAATGGTGTTTTCCTTTTCCTCCTTCCGAACCACATTTGGAATTATCCTCAAATTGAGCGTTCTGAGAAATCTGCCAATGCTCTGCTATCTTGAAGGATGGTTTCATAGCTTAGGAGTCAGAACTCACACTGTTTTAACAAGCATCAGAGGCTGTTGCTGGTTGCACTGCCTAATGGTTCTCAATCGTGAAAGGACATTTCAGACACTCTGACTACACCAGCTGAAGCCCCAAGTGACGGGCTAAGGTGCCACTCAGCCTATACCAACATGAGTACAGAAAGGGAATATGCAAAAAAAAAAAAAGCTTATCGTCAATCATCAAACCAGTACAGGCACACGTGACAAGGGAAGGGCTTTGCTGTGGGATTCTCCTTCCTCCCCAGACCAACTGCACAAGACACAGCTCCTCCTGTGCCTCAGTTTCCTCACCAGTAATGAAGAATGAGATGCTGACCTAGATTCATTCAACGAACATAGACAGGGCACCCACTCTGTGTCTGACTCTAAACAAATTACTGCAGGTCAAAGATTCCCAAAATACTTTTCCTATCCTAATGAAGCAGTGTGGAAAGTGCCACACACCATAGGTTCGAAACCCGGCCTGTTAGCCTCAAACCGTAACGCTGCTTCTGACCTGCCAGCTTCACAGCCCCAGGAAAAGTGATTTCAATTCCCTTTGCAGCAGTTTCCAAACAGGAAAATGAGGATGACATGAGCTCAAAGGTGTGAAAGGGTCTGGCACACAAGTAGGGTCTCAGAAATCTGAATTAAGAGGGTCTCCGAAGGCTTTAAACGTCCAAAGTTCTATCAATCGGAATTTCTCTCGTAATGAGAACTACTGCCCCCTTCTGACAACCAGCGAGCACTGCACAGGTTGTCAGTATAAGAATGTGGTAAAAGACACCACTGCACACACAACAGGAGGAAGGGCCTGCCACAGATATCCCACCTTGGCTGGTGACCCTCCCAAGCCAGTTGCTATGAAAAAGAAATGTATAAATGAGATCCTTGCCCTGCCCAATATTTATGGAGGGATCAGAAGCTACCCACTGGGGAGATAAATGTAAAATTCAAAAATGATGGGTTGTCATCCACCCCCCACCCTGTACCCCCCTCCCCTTACAGAGGAAAGGGCGTCACGTGTGTCAGTCAAGTCTTGCCCATCCCTTTCTCAACAGAACCAGCTGAATTAAATTATTTTCTTGCCAAAAAGCCCTTATCCTACACCCTAGTCGAAGGCCTGATTACTGGCAATAGTTGCTTTCAGAGTTCAGGGAAAGGTAACATCTTGGTGAACAATTCTAAGAGGATTTAGCTCTCCTCCGATAAATATCATGAGGATTGGATTTCCAAAGAGTTTTGTTTTCATTACTCCACTTGGATACACCCAGTAACCAACTTCACTGTCGTAGAACAGCTTCTCAGTAAACAGCTCCATGCAGCTATTGCCATGAAAAACCCACACGTCTGCAGTGAAGTAAAAAAAAAAAAAAAGCCACTCCACTGGTCTTCCACCAGGGCAGGCTGCTCTGGAAACACAGCTCAGGGCATCCTTGGGGCTTTGGTAGAAGACCCCACTGATTGCCTGAGGAACTAGCAAAGTTATGCAGTTCCTGGAGCCCAGGAATGAATCCTAAACTGGGCGTGGTGACAGAACCACAAGGCTGAGAGGTCTGAGGTGACACCTGGACATCAGGACAGGTAGCAGATAAAAATCAAGACTCCACATTCTTCTTCTTCCAACACCTCCTCCCACCCCACAAAAATGAAATAAAACCACGAACAAGCCAAGGAGGAGAGCTGGAATCAGGCTCCTAGGAAAAACACGTCCTGTTCTAGCCTCAAGACAATTTCACACCAAATGGCTTTAAATTCCTTTCCAAAGCTTTGATGCCCGAATTGAAAAATAATTTCCCTTTTAAGCAAAAGTCAGCAGTTAAAGAAGCAGAACCTGAAAATCCTAGGAGCTCATGAGTTCTCCTATGTGCACAAATGTTGCGTGTGTCTGAACACGCAGCGCAGAAATCTACCCATTCTTTCTGGAAAGGTCATCCCAACTCTGTCGCAGAGGCTACTGTGGGTCACTCTAGAATGTAGTTATTATCACGAAACAGACTTCCCAGCCACACACAGCCGGCGCTAAGCTGCTATTCCCTGAGCCCAAGAAAGTCTCCTTTTTTGCAGAAAACCGGCTCAGGGCCTGGGGATGGCTGGCGCCCCAGTCTTGGCACTCAGGGAACTGCAGGCACCGCTTCACCCGGGAGCTAAGGGCTTCGACCCAAATGGAAGAAAGGCGCCTTCCTCACACAAGCCTCGTCCAAGAAAAAAGAGCAGTGAGAAACGATGGTGGGATGGTAGCTCGGGCGCACGTGGCCCAAGGCTAGGACGCAAACTGATCCGCTCGGTGCAACCTCTGTATCCCCAGTCCGTCGGAATGGGGTGTCCCCTGCTCGCCCTCTCCCCGAGGGCGGCCCAGAACTACCTGCTGCTGCCTAGGCGCCCTCGGACCAAGTCTCGGGAAGTTCACTCCGCGTTGCGCTAGTCCGGAGAGACTGGGAACCCGGGTAAACCCAGACTGTCCGGGGAAGACGGAGCCCGCCCCTGCCTGGGCGCCAGACCCATCCAGCTGCTTGGAGCTCAGGGACTAGGTCCCAGCGGGACTGCAGAGGCCTCTCTGGTTACCCCTTGCACCCCGGCGCCTCCAGACTCGGGGTAGGTGGCGACGAGGAGCGTGCGCCCAGGAAGGCAAGCAGTCAGCCCTGGGGGCCAGACGCGGAGAGAACCCTGCCTCCCGCCTCCCCCGATCGCCATGACTCCGGCTTCCCGAAGAGACCTGGTTGCCGCCGGGCGCTCCCACCTGGGCTGCGGTGCGGCTCCGGGTCCCCTGCCCTCCCTCCCCACCGCCCGGGAGCCTGCGGCCGGGGGCGCGCTGCCTGGTGGCCACTGGCTCCTGGGGGCTACAGGAGCGGTTCCCAGTCTCCAGCCCGCACAGTGCCGGGACAGCAGAGTGCGCCGCGGCCCTTCCCTAGCCCCACGCCCCCAGGCAGGCAGCCAGAGCCAGCTCCACGGTGGGCAAGGTGGCCGGGGCAGCCCCCAGCCCGCCGGGTGGGTGCCCCAGTGCCGGAGCCAACAGGTACGGGAGGCGTTGTCTGCCAATCGCCCGCCCACTCCGAATACGGGGGCTCACGACAGACCGGGGGTTTGGACACCCTGGAGAGGGGCGAGGACCGAGGGAAGAGGAGAAGAGAGGGAGCGCGCGGGTGAGCTGGGGAGCCGGCGGCGGCACTCACCTCTCGCTGGGCCGGGGCCCCGCAGCCCGGCAGCCGAGGCGCCTCCGCACCGCGCGGGGGGCTTCCTCCGAGGCCCGCAGGGAGGGGGCGGGGCGGCGCGATGGAGGCCCGCCGAGCGGGGCAGCGCTCAGCCTCGTCGCTCATCCACCCCCAGCCGGCAGCCGCGTCCCCGCGCCGGCATCCTCGCTGCCGCCGGCTCCCTCGGCGCCCCCGGGCCGCTCCCCACGCGCGCGCCGAGACCGGCACGAGCCCCCTCGTCGACTCGGAGCGCGATCTGGGCGCGTGCCTCCCTGTCCTTGTCCTCTGCTCCCGTCTGGGGACGTGTGCCCCGCACCCCCTGCACCGCGCGCTCTTCTACCCCTCCCGCTCCCGCTGGCCGCGCGGGTTCAGCCCATGTGCGCGGCTGCCTCGCTGCGCCCCGGAGCCCAGTGGCCGAGGCCCCGCCGGAGTTGCGCGCCCTAGAAACTCCATGCAGCTCCGGCCTCCTCCCCAGCTCCTCCCCTGCGGGCCCCCCGGGGCCTTGCGGCCGCCAGCGGCACCGTCCACGCTCTGCCGGCGCCCGCGTTCAGGAGCCGGGCTTCTGGGCTCGCCTTGGCCGCCTGCGCCCCGGCTCCTCCGAGGGTCGGGGAGCCCCCACCCCACCCCACCCTCCGCCTCTCCAATGGCTCCCTCGGTTTCCAGGCAGCGCAACCTGAGGAACGCCTCGGCGCGCGCGCACTCACACTCGCGCGCACACACACACACACGCACGCACATGCACGGCACACACAGGCAGACACGCGGGGGGCGAGCAGGCGCTTGGCAGACGGTGCTCCTTCCTTCCCTTCCCAAAGAGGCTGCCCACGTTAACTCTGGCAAACTGCTGCTCCTCGGAACAGGACAACTCACCCTAGCGCCCGCCGCCTTCACTACTTCATCCCAGGTGCGCACACCCTAGGGCCACGATTACACCTGAGCCCAGGGGGAAGGCGGGGCGCCGAGGTGGAGGGGCCGATGGCCGAAACTGCGGGGGCCAGCATTCCGCGTGACCGCCCCTGGCGACATCCAGGGAGGCACGGCTGCCGCGGGGCATCGCCCACCCACCTGGGATCCCACTCCTCCAGGGCCTGAGAACATGAGGCGTGGCCCCCACTTCTTCCAAGGTCATAGGACGGATCCGATGGGAGGGAGAGGACGCTTGGGCACAGGTGTGAGCTACAAATTCGCAGACTGTCTGCAACCTGCCCATGCGCTGACCTCTGCTGAGTCTCCGGCCAGACAGACCCCTCTCTCCCCTGCCCCGGGTCTCAAGGGCAACGCATTTGCTTGGAGTCACCAGTCACCTTTCCTAGTCCCCACCTGTCTGCCTCCCAGGAGCTGACAGAATACACAGTGCAACCAAGGTTTGTCTTGGCAAGAAAAAGAAGAATCAAAGCAGCAAGGTGGGGCTCAGACTGTCCCGTAGACAGATTAGATGCTTGCCAGTTCCTTTTTGCTGCCCCCAAGATTGTGCCAATAAAGAAGGAACAACAAACCTGGCTGAAGCAGGCTAGTCTTTCCTTACAGCACTCTCCTTTCTCGGGTCCCCAGTTTCTTGCCCCCTCTTGGTGGCAGAAAGACTGCTCACCAGCTCAGATGCCTCCAATTCCCAGAACCAGAGAAAAGATACATGTGAAAATCCTCACACCAATCAGGAACAAAAGCAGGCAGTGCTGCTCCAAGCCTCTCATCCAAACAGCTCAGCAGTCACCTCTCCACTGTTTGGTTCAACTGTCAGGGAAGTTTGGGCATTTTTTTTTTCTTTGCCAGCCAGCAGCACAATCAGGGTCGTGTGTGTGTGTGTGTGTGTGTGTGTGTGTGTGTGTGTGTGTTGCCTGGGCATGGTTTCAGAGTCCCTGAAGCACTTGTGGGTGCCACGCCTTTGGCATTTAGCATTTGCTAACCTGTATTATTACTATCTTGTATGGACCCTACTTCCCTAGTAATCTTTTCAACATATGTTTTTATTTGTTATTCTTATAGGTACATGGTAGGTGTACATATTTATGGGGGTATATGAGAGGTTTTGATACAGTCATGCAATGTGAAATAAGCTCATCATGGAGACCAGGGTACCATTCCCTCAAGCATTTATCCTTTGAGTTACAAACAATCCAATTACACTCTTTAAGTTATCATAAAATATACAAGTTATTGACTATAGTCACCATGTTGTGCTACCGAATAACAGGTCTTATTCATTTTCTTTTTTTTAACCTATTAACCATCTCTACCTACCCAACCCTCTGAACCCCCACCCAGCCCCCCTCACCCTTCCCAACCTCTGGTAATCATTCATAGATTCTCTGTCCATGAGCTCAATTGTTTTGATTTTTAGATCCCATAAATAAGTGAAAACATGTGATGTCTGTCTTTCTGTGCCTGGCTTATTTTACTTAACATAATGATCTCCACTTCCATCCATGTAGTTACAAATGACTGGATCTCATTCTTTTTTATGGCTGAATAGTGCTCCATTGTGTATATGTCCCACATTTTCTTTATTCATCTGTTGATGGACACCTGGGTTGCTTCCAAATCTTAACTATTGTGAACAGTGCTGCAACAAACATCAGAATGCAGATACCTCTTCGATATACTAATTTCTTCTCTTTGGGGTATATACTCAGCAGTGGGATTGCTGTATCATATGCTCCCTAGCAATCTTAGAACTGAGATGTAACAGGCACCATTCTCAGGGACTTGCTGGGTACCCCTCCCCTACCCCAGCATGAAAACACAGAAAAATCTTGAGTTCCTTCAAAGAAACTCCAGGCACCTAGCTAGCCCTGAGAAGTAAACCAGCAACTTGATAAGCAAGAAGGTAATTTTAGCTTAAAACAATAGCCAAGGAAGTTACAGTCAGGAAATGTTTTTGTTCCCTGCATCAGTCTGTTCTCATGCTGCTAATAAAGACATACCTAAGACTGGTTAATTTACAAAGGAAAAAGGTTTAATGGACTCATAGTTCCACATGGCTGGGGAGACCTCACAATCATGGCAGAAGGTAAAGGATGAAGCAAAGGCACATCTCACATGGCAGCAAGCAAGAGAGCTTGTGCAGGGGAACTCTCATTGATAAAACCATCAGATCTCATGAGACTTATTCACTATCACGAGAACAGTATGGGGGACACCTGCGCCCGTGATTCAATTACCTGCCACAAGATCCCTCCCATGACACATGGGAATTATGGGAGCTACAAGATGAGATTTTTTACAAGTTAAGGAGAAGTGACTGCTAAGCTGTTTGGATGAGAGGCTTAGAGAATCACTGCCTGCTTTTGTTGCTCACTGGTGTGAGGATTTTCACATGTATCTTTTCTCTGGTTCTGGGAATTGGAGGCATCTGAGCTGGTGAGCAGTCTTTCTGCCACCAAGAGGGGACAAGAAGCTGGGGACCCAGGAAAGGAGGGTGCTATAAGGAAGGACTAGCCTGCTTCATTCAGGTTTGTTGTTCCTACTTTGTTGGCACAACCTTGGGGGCGGCAAAAAGGAACAGTCAAACCATATCATTCCCTATAGAATCTAAACATAACATCTTAGTGTATGTCCTTGAGTTGTTTTTCAGAAACCTGGACCCCATTAAACTGATCGACTAGCACATAGACCTTGAATAAGAGGGAACTGAGGACTAAACTCTAACTGTGGTTCTTGTTCTAAATTTCTTCCTGAAGGGTCTGGAGGAAGCCACACCTACAGGCCAGAATGAACATTCTTTTCTGCACACCCCATATTTTTAGATAAAGCTTTACCTCCTTAACTAATCATAAATCAGAAAACCTTTGAACTCACCTATGACATCTGTAGAGATGGGATCTCCCTACGTTGCCCAGGCTGGTCTCAAACTCCTGACCTCAAGTAATCCTCCCACCCCCACCTTCCAAAGTATTGGGATTACTAGTCCCAGTGTGAGCCCATGTGGGCCTCTGCTCCCAGACGTCTGCTTTTTTAAGTCAAACCAAATGTCAAGCTTTCATGGATTGATTTATGGCTTTGTCTGTAGCCTCTGCCTCCCACCTTTAAAAATCCTTCCCTGTAAGCCAACGGGGTGGCTGGGACTTAAGCATGAGCTGCCTGATTCCTCTTGGTTGGTGCCCTGCAAATAAATGCCTCCCTTTCTCCTGCTGCAAAACCTTGATGTGGATAGCTGGTCTTACCGTGCCGGGTGAGCAGCCCCTGTTATGACATGCTTGAGCCACTGGCTGAGTTTCATGTACCTAGTTCAGAGATGTGCATAGAAGGTGATATGGTTTGGCTCTATGTCCCCTCCCAAATCACATCTTCAATTGTATTCCTGTAATACCCACGTGTCATTGGAGGGACCTGGTGGGAGATAATTGAATCATGGAGGCAGTTTCTCTCATACTGTTATCGTGGTAGTGAATAAGTCTCACGAGATCTGATGGTTTTATAAGGGGAAACCCCTTTCACTAGGCTCTCTCACTCTGTCTCTTGTCTGCTGCCATGTGAGATGTGCCTGTGCCTTTGGCTTTCCACCATGATTATGAGGCCTCCCCAGCCATGTGGAACTGTAAGTCCATTAAATTTCTTTCTTTTGTAAATTGCCCAGTCTCAGGTATGTCTTTATCAGCAATGTGAAAACGAATTAATACAGAAGGTATTATATTTACAAAGGTTTCCACAATGTGTCACAGGCAGATGAATAGAGTTGACAGGATCTCCATAAGATCTCTCCCTTTGATCCCTTAGTTTGGATGAATGCTGCATCATCTAACAATCTGTTGCCTCTGTAAGCAATTATTTTGTCACTTTCTAGATGGCAACCAGGTCACCAAAATGCCTTGGTAGGGCCAAGCATGGTGGCTGAAGCCTGTAATCCCAGCACTTTGGGAGGCCGAGGTGGGTGGATCACTTGAGGTCAGGAGTTCGAGACCAGCCTGGCCAACATGGTGAAACCCCATCTCTACTAAAAATACAAAAATTAGCCAGGCATGGTGGTGGGTGCCTGTAATCCCAGCTACTTCAGAGGCTGAGGCATGAGAATCGCTTGAACCTGGGAGGCAGAGGTTGCAGAGAGCCGAGATCCCACCATTGCACTCCAGTCTGGGCAACAGAGCAAGACTCAGTCTCAAAAAGAAACAAAAAACAAAAAACAAAAAACAGACAAACAAACGCCTTGGTAAGTGTAGATACACACATGAAGTTCCTGGTAAAATGTGGGGGCCTCCCACACAACCAGAGTCGGAAACATCTGGTCAAAGCTCTCATTCTGCCCTCCCTTCCTGCCTGTGTAAATTTGGGCAAGTTGTTTATTCTCCCTAAATCTCATCGCCCTCATCTATAAAATGGGGATAATTAGACTATCTATTCCACAAGGTTGTTGAGAAACTTAAATGTGATTATGTGAAATAGCAGTTCACTCAGTTAACCTGGCTCCAGGCATAGAGTAAGCTTTCAATAAATGTTGGCAGCTGTTACAAGTGAATAGTCAACACAAACACATAACAAAGACCTTATTTTGGGGGGAAAAAAATCAAGGATCTCTTGCCTTAGGACCCTAAGCTCAGCGAGCCTCAGAACTAGAGAAGGCTAGGCAGTAGCTCACACTCATAAAACAGATACTTTGGAAGGTGCAGGTGGGAGGATTACTTGAGGTTGGGAGTTTGAGACCAGCCTGGGCAACACAGGGAGACGCCATCTCTACAAAAAACTGATTTGCAAAAGGAGCCAGGTGTGATGGCATGTGCCTGTAGTCCTAGCTCCTCAGGAGGCTGAGGCAGAGGATCCCTTGAGCCCAGGAGTTCAAGATTACAGTGAACTGTGGTCACACCACTGCACTCCAGCTTGGGTGAAACAGCAAGACTTTGTCTCAAAAAACAAATAAATAAATCAGAAACACAAAGAACTAGAGAAGCTGGATGGCAGACTTCTGCAGTTTCTTGGTCCTCTCCAGCTATGACCATTTTGAGACTTCCATGTTAAGGTGGTTGCAGGTTTGCAGGCCCTGGCACTTTTGCTCCAACTTTTATTCAATATATGTGGTCAAAATGTGTCAACTCCTTCCTATGAAAATACCAAAGAAAATCTTTTACCAATTACCGGGATGGAGGCTAAACTCAACATGAAACAAAATGAACAGGAAGGACTTCTCCTTATCGTGCATTTGTAGCTGGATTTAGCATAAGTTCTCTCTCTAACCTAGAATAGTACAGCCCTCCAGGAAACAGCGAGGAGTCAATTTCAACTTCCTTCTACCACCTGCCTCTAGCTTTGGGATTCAGAGTTACACAAATCAGACACCGAGACAAGTGCTACCTTACCAGTGATAATCCTCTCGTAAATATCCCCTTCCCTTATCTTCTTTCATTTTACCATCAATAAATACATCTACTTCAAGTGCCCAAAACACCCAAGGGTAGAGGGTGATGAAAAGATTCATTGCACTCTGAATAGTAGAAGTAGAAAAAAAAAATCATTTGAGAAATATATGTTGGAGGGTAAAATTGTTCAGGTCTTCCATCAAAGTATGGAATCCAGGACTCACTAAATTCTTTACAACACACATTCTCTCCTGTGTGGCTAGGGGTTTGCCACAAACCTTGCAGTAGTTTGCTTTGCAGTAATCGGTAACCAGGACAACACTTGGTATCTGGAAGGAGTGTGCTGCTGTAACAAAAACTTAAAATACTGGCTTTGGGATTGAGCAAAGGGAAAAAGCCGTAACTTCCTCCGAAGAGTATTAATGACAGTTGCAAGGACCTTTGGAAAACTCTTGGAGGAAACATGAAGGGCACAGAAAGTGCTTATTGGAAGCTGGAGAAAAGAACGCCTGAGTCACGTACCAGGAGAACAGTTAGCAAAACTGCTACCTGTCAATGGTCGGCTGGGCGTGGCGGCTCACGCCTGTAATCCTAGCACTGTGGGAGGCTGACACGGGTGGATCACTTGAGGTCAGGAGTTTCAGACTAGCCTGGCCAACATGGTGAAACTCCGTTTCTACTATAAATACAAAAAATTAGCCAGGCGTGGTGGTGCATGCCTGTAATCCCAGCTACTCGGAAGGCTGAGTCAGGAGAATTGCCTGAACCCGGGAGGCAGAGGTTGCAGTTAGCTGCGATCAGCCACTGCACTCCAGCATGGGTGACAGAGCAAGATACTGTCTCAAAAAAAAAAAAAAAAAAAAAAAAAAAAAAAAAAAAAAAAAAATCAATATAACCAATGGCAAGAATACCTAAGGACCTCATGGATCTGATTTCCAAGTGGAAAATAGAAAATGCCAGCTGGATTTTTCCAGATGCCTATGAGAAAAGGTAAGCAGAGACAGGTTAATTGAAGAAGAAGCTATTCCAGTTTTTTAGTAGAACTGAGATGGAATAGCAAGGAACCAGAGTTTGCTGAGTTAGAAAGGATTACTGTTTCTCTGCTGGGTTAGAAAGGACTACTGTTTCTCACTGTGACGTCTCCAGGCAAAACCTTTCAAATCTGGGGCAGCAAAACCTGGTTTCTGGGAAAGATGGACTCAAGAATGGGGCTGTAAGATCCTTTGTTAAGGCCTCAGACATATTTAAGGGGATGCCCAAAAGGGCTTCTACATGTCTTAAAGACACTGTGCCTCACTCAGCAGCTTTGCAGGAGCCTAAAGATAAAGAAAGGTCTATTTTTTTTTTATTTTATTTATTTATTTATTTCTTTATTTAGAGACAGAGTTTCACTCTGTTGTCCAGGCTTGAGTGCAGTGGCATGATTTCAGAGAGGAAAAGAGAGACAGGGAGAAAAAGAGAGGTTCCGGGCCTGTCTACAGCGATTCAAGCCCCTGCTGCGAGCGTCTTCCCAGAGGAGGCTACAGATTCTGTTGGGCAGAGACAAGCCACCCCCGCCATGCGCGCTCTGAATTCCCAATCCACAGAACCACAAGAGGCAGTCATACATTTTTGTGTTAAGTAACTTTGTTTTGGGATGAATTTTTGTTATGCAGCAATAAATAACCAGAAAAATTTAATTTACTAAATTAGAAAGATGTCAAAAAATATGTTGTAAAGTGAAAAAACTTAATGGCAAAATAACATGTATGGTGCCACTTTTGAAAAAGAAAACTTTGTATATGGGATCCATATACACATATGTGCACCAAATATAATTCCAATGCTTTCTGTTAACTAACTCTGGAGAACCAGTATTGAGGGGATAAACATATATATATTTATTTATAGATGAATATATGTTCACGTATTTTATTTATATAAATATATAAATTTAAATATATATTTATATTTTAATTTTTAGATATGTAAATATCATACGTTTATTTATGGTATATAAATGTTCATACATTTTTATTCTATAGTGATCTTTATTATAGTAAATGGCTTTTTATAAATGGCAATTATAAATGCTTTTTGCTCTGTTTTTGAAGTAAATATTTGCAAACGACGTATATTAGCCAGCCAACAAAATGGTAAGTTGAGGTTAAATATTACATAATAAGAGAAGAGTAGTCTTATAGAGTATTAGTATACAGTATAGCAGGTATATTTATGAAAGTAATTAGTATAACATATGAGAGATACAATAGCATATATTTTATAAAACTATATTAAATCTATATGTGAACGACTATATTTTACCTATATTCGATAGTTACATTATCTTTATGTGCTAGTTTATATTTATATATAATAATATCTTATATGATACATTATATATAATATATAATGGCACATGTTACATAATATATATTACATGTACTGTTATATTCATGCATAATATATGTTATATATAATTATATCATACATATATTATATAGTTATATATCATACATAGTATAATTATACTTATATATTATACAATATTACATAATATATGTATTAGATACTATTGTTTAATGCCAAAATAAAGAACATCTTAGAGATCTTCAGAGCATCACAGGCATAGAAGGAAAAGGAAACCTTGGAAAGTGGAGGCATCATTGTGCTCCATTGTCCCCTTAAAGGCATTCATTCACCTGTATTTGAAACTGCACATGGTGAACAGTTAAAAAAGAAAAAAAAAAGGCAAGAGAAGGAAAGAAAGAGAGAAAGAAAGAAGAAAGAGGAAGGAGGGAAAGAAAAGAAAGGAAGGGAAAGGCAAGGAAAGGAAAGGAAAGGAAAGGAAAAAGAGAAGAAGGAAGGAAGGAGACGAGAAGAGGAAAGGAAGGAAGGAAGAAGGAGAGAAAGAAAGAAGAGAAAGAAAGGAAAGAAAAGCAAAGGAAAAAAAGGAAGGAGGGAAAGAAAGAGAAAGACAAAAAAAAGAAAGACAGAAGAAAGAGGGAAGGGAAGGCAAGGGAGAGGGAGGGAGAGAATGAGGGAGGGAGGGGAGGGGAGGGGAGGGAAAACCAAGCAGCAGGAAGGAGAATTCTTGGGAAATCGGGAGTCTATAACCTCCCTAGGAGGAGGGACACTCATAAACACCCCAGGGTTTCAGGTGAAGCTTTTGAAATACTACATGCATTAAGATTAAGGGCAAACCAAAAGCCTTTGGAGAATCAAGTTCAGCCTTAAATTATCTCAATAATTGATTAGCCAAAAATGATCTTTCTGTACCCTAAATGCCTGCCAGATGAAAAAGTTAAATCTCTCTGAGGAGAGAGAACAAATGTATAGTCACTATAATTTCTTAAATATAACATGTGGCATTTAATCAAAATCAACAGGCATGTCCAGAAAAGAACCAAATTAAGAAAAAATAAAGAGAAACAACAGACAATAGGAAAACCAAACATAGGAAATTCCGACGCTGGATTTATATAAAAGACATTAAAACAATTGTATAGATGTTTAAGAAAATGAATGACAAGATAAAGAAATTCACCACTAAATAGCTAAAGTCTATTTATTTATTCTTAATTTCTTTCTAATTCAATAATTGAACTTTTACTTTTTATTAATGTGATCCATAATTGTTAAAGGTCAAATTGTAATTTGTTATGCAGAAGTCGAATTTAAAAATAAACATCCAACAGTTCTAAAAGGTCAATTGTGCAAAATGGTGTTCTCTCTTTCCTCCTCCTCCATTCCTTTTTGCCAAAGATAACTACTTTCAACTAGTCCGTTACCTCTTTGGATAGTTATATCCATATTTCTAAATAAGTGGTTTTTTAAAAATATTTATTTTCTTTTCCAATTAAAACACCTAACTGAAGGATGAAGATGTAATACTCTTACTTGTTTCTCCAATCCACACACATACATTCTGTCCTGATTCTCCCATATATAATGTTTAATTTGATCTCTATTCAGTTAAAATTTATTTATTATTTATTTATTTGAGACAAAGTCTCACTCTGTCACCCAAGCTGGAGTCCAGTGGCAAGGTCTCGGCTCACTGCAACCTCTGCCTCCCAGGTTCAAGCAATTCTCCTGCCTCAGCCTCCCAAGTAGGTGGGGTTACAGGTGTCCACCACCACGCCTGGCTAATTTTTTGTATTTTTAGTAGAGATGGGGCTTCACCATGTTGGACAGGCTGGTCTCGAACTCCTGACCTCAAGGGATCCACCCGCCTTGGCCTCCCAAAGTGTGGGATTACAGGTGTGAGTCACAGCACCCTGCCAAAATTTGTTTATTTTTAACACAGAATAAAGCAATAATTCTGGAACCCATCAAAAAATAAATAAAATACACTCAGTAGATGTGGTTAAAGCAAACTGGACACAGTAGAAGAGATTAGTGAACTTCAAATAGGTCAGTAAAAAAATATCCTGCTAATGTGTGAGGAGAAGAAAAAGGTGGGAATGGAGAAAAGAGAATAAGAGAATTAAAGCAAAGTGAATCATCAAATATATAACTCAAGTCTGAAAAGGAAAGGGGAGAAAGAGTGAAGTGGATGAGATGCTGGCTGAGAATTTTCCAAAACCAATAAAGACATGAAGCCACAGATTCAGGAAGTCCTATAAACTCCAAATAGGATACATACAATGAAATCCACATGAAAGCAGTCATCATTACAAGTGCTGGGATTACAGGCGTGAGCCACCACACCTGGCCAAGACACAATATTAAAAGCAGCCAGGCCCCTTCTCCTTCACACACACACACACCTTGCAAAGGAACAATTTGCCTGACAGACGACTTGTTGACAAACATAATAAAAGCCAGTACTAACTTACAATCATTGGTATCATCTTCGGTGCACTAAAAGAAAATAGCTATCCACTAAATTCTGAACACAGTGAACATGCCCTCTAAAAAGAAAAGGAGCAATTTCTGCTTCTATGTTACTAGGTTACTGCAAAAGTAATTGCAGTTTTTACCACTGAAAGTGATGGCAGTAGGGCAAGGTGGCTCATGCCTATAATCCCGGCACTTTGGAAGGCCAAGGAGGGTGGATCACTTGAGAGGTCAGGAGTTCGAGGCCAGCCTGGCCAACATAGTGAGACCCTGTCTCTATTAAAAATGTAAAAATGGCCCGGGAGTGGTGCCAGGTGCCTGTAATCCCAGCTACTTGGGAGGCTGAGGCAAGAAAATTGCTTGAACCCAGGAGGTCAAAGTTGCAGTGAGCTGAGATCACTCCAGCCTGGGCGACAGAGCGAGATTCTGTCTCAAAGAAAAAAAAAGAAAGTAATGGCAAAAACCTCAATTACGTTTGCACCGACATAATAAGTTAGTTTCCTTCCCACTATTAACAATTAGAAACTAAACAAATGTACAAATTAAGTATTTTCTGTAATTGGACAACAGATAGTACAGGGCTGTGATCCATGTAAGAAAAGGAACAAATTATGTGTGTCCTGCAACTGCCCAGCTTTCTACCTGGAGATGGTATCCGTATCACTGTAGAGGAAAAGGAAGCCAAACAGAACACAGGGGTCTCACTAACTTGAGGGATCAGAGTTCATGAAGGCTTAGGTAGCTAGATTTTGGGGGGCAGAGAACTGGAGAGGAGAAGGCTACACAGATAAAAAGGTGGACATTTTTCATAAGGATTTAAGTTCCTAGATGACAACTAAGATGTGCATAAGAAGACAAATTCTATGCCGCTAGGCGGAGAGCAGTTAGTGAAGAACTGTAAGTCGAACAATTTCTAGATGTAAGAAAGAACTGGAAAATGGGCAAGTTCTGATGATCCTGAGTGAGAAAATGCATTGAACACCCAGTGGGTACAATAGAGTCCATAGGTGAATTGCACCTTCCTGGTAGCAGGAAAAAACTAGCTCTAGAATAACAGCTATTGTAAGACTCGACCTAACAAAGCTTAAAAGCAATCATCAAATAGATCAAAGTGATTTCCAAGTTACTAATCAAATGCCTAGCAAAGAAACTTCAAAACTCTTCAAAGGACAAAAACAAAATTCAGAAACTCAACAACACAACACCCACAGTGTCCATGGAAACAGAAGGAAAAATAACAATGGTGATGGAATCTGCAGAAAGGGGCTTTCGAGCAGCTATTAGAAATATTTTCAAGGATTTAAAGGAAATTGTGAACAATAAAGGAAGGCATGCAATCTAAAAAAAGAAGCAAATAAAATTGTAGCACTGAAAAAATGTATATTTAATGTGAAAAGGCTATTTGAGGGCTTAACATAATTTCAGTATTGTGGAAAAATAAGTGAGTTTGAAAAAAATAGAAACTGAAGCAGAGAAAGAATGCTGGCTAAAAAAAATCTTAAAATCCTTGATGGCAGGTGGAACAATATCAGGTTACCTAACATATGTTTGATTTTAATACCTAAAGCGAGAGAGAGAGAGAGAGAGAGACTCTGTGCACACGCGTGCCTCTGTGTGTGTGTGTGTGTGTGTGTGTGTGTGTGTGTGTGTTAGGAAGGTTAAACATAAAAAAGCATTTGAATAAATAGTGGCTAATATTTCGCAATTTGATCAAAGCCTAAAATACAGCTCCACATGACACAATTTACTGCAAGAAAGATAAATACAAAAAGTACACACCAAGGTATCTTATAATCAAATTGCTGTAAACCATGATAAAGAGAAAAATCTTAAAGTATCCAGAAGAAAAAAACATTATATCAGGAGAACAAAGAGAAGACGTAATACTAACTTCTTTTAAGAAACAATACAAGCCAAAAGACAATGGAATAACATTTTTAATGTGCTGAAATTGAGAACAAAACAAAAATACCGAGAATTGTCACTGTGGTTTTGATTTGCATATCTCTAACAATTAGTGATGCTGAGCATATTTTCAAATGCTTATTGGCCATGTATATGTCTTCTTCTGAAAACTACCTGTTCATGTCCTTTGCCCACTTTGTTATCGGGTTGTTTGCTTTTGGCTTGTTAATTTAAGCACCTTATAGATTCTGGATATTAGCCCTTTGATAGGTGCATATTTTACACGTTTTCTCCCATCTGTCGGTCGTCTGTTTACTTTGTTAGTTTCTTTTCCTTTGCAGATGCTCTTTAATTGAATTAGGTCCCATGTGTCAATATTTGTTTTGGTTATCATTGCTTTTGGCATCTTTGTCATGAAATCTTTGTCAAGACCTATGTCCAGAATGGTATCTTCTTGGTTTCCTTCAAGAGTTTTTATAGGCCTATAAACCCTTTAGGTTTTATGTTTAAGCCTTCAATCCATCTAGAATTGATTTTTGCCTATGTTAAAAGGAAGGGGTCCAGTTTCAATCTTCTGCATTGGCTAGCCAGTTATGCCAGTAACATTTACTGAAAAGGGAATCCTTCCACTGTGGAAAGCAGTGTGGAGATTACTCAAAGAACTTAGAACAGAACAAGCACTTTACCCAGCAATCCACTGGGTATATACCCAAAGGAATATGAATTGGTCTACCATAAAGTCCTATGCATACATATGTTCATCACAGCACTATTCACAATAGTAAAGCCATGGGATGAACATAAGTACCCAGCAATGGTAGACTGGATAAAGAAAACGTGGCACATCCACACCATGGAATACTACGCAGTCATAAAAAAGAATGCGATCATGTCTTTTGCAGCAACAGGGATAGAGCTGGAGGCCATTATCCTAAGCAATTTAATGCAGAACAGAAAACTAAATACTGCATGTTTTCACTTATAAGTGGGAAGTAAACATTGAGTACACATGGACACAAGGAAGAGAACAACAGCCACCAGGGCCTATTTGAGAGTGGAGCAGGAGGAGGGTGAGGGCCAGAAAACTACCTATCAGATACTATGCTTATTACCTGAGTAATGAAATAATCTGTACACTAAATCCCCACGAGACTCAATTTACCTATATAACAAACTGGCACATGTACCCCGAAACAAAAGTAAAAGTTTAAAGAAAAAGAAAATACCGAGAATTTCCTAATCAGCAAAAATAGTCTCTAAATTTAAAGATGATGGCTGGACGAGGTGGCTCACACCTGTAATCCCAGTGCTTTGGGAGGCCAAGGTGGGTGGATCATCTGAGGTCAGGAGTTCAAGACCAGCCTGACCAACATGGTGAAACCCTGTCTCTACTAAAATACAAAATTAGCTGGGCGTGGTAGTGGACACCTGTAATCCCAGCTACTTGGGAGGCTGAAGCAGGAGAATCACTTGAACCCGGGAGGTGGAGGTTGCAGTGAGCCGAGATCATGCCGTTGCACCACTGCACTGGGCGACAAACAAATAAATACAAATTAATTTTTTAATTTTAAAAAAATAAAGGTGAAATAAAGAGTTTTTCAGATAAACAAACAGTAAAATAATGTATAGGCCAGGCACAGGGGTTCTTGTCTGTAATCCTAGCCCTTTGGGAGGCCGAGGCAGGAGGATCACTTGAGCCCGGGAGTTCAAGACCAGCCTTGGCAACCTAGCAACACTCTGTCTCTATTCAAGAATTTATAGCCATCAGATTGAAGTAAATGACAGCAGAAATTTAGGAATGATAAGTCCTGGGAATGGAAAATATGTGAATAAAATAAAAGTTTGTCATTATTTTTAACTTTCTTTAAAAGGTAGTTTACTGATTAAGACAAAAATATTACCCAATGCATTTATGGGATTTATAAGACATGTATAAATAAAACATGTATGACAGCTGTAGCACAAAGGGAGTAAGGAAATGGAAATACACTATTAAAAGGTAGTCAATTTATCCCCGAGGTAGTATAATACCATTTGATATCAGACTGCTACATTTGAAGGTGCACACTGTAAATCCCAGAACACAAAGAGATATAGCAAATAAGCCAATAGAGGAGAGTAATACAATATTTGAAACTAATCAATACCAAAAGAAGTCATGAAAAAGGGAAAAGCAACAAAGAACACACGAAACAAAAAAGAAAGAGCGAGATGGTACATTTAACCCTAAACGCGTGGTGAGCTGCATTTAATTTAAAGAGTGCGAACCGTTACCAAATCCGGCCGTATTGAATGTATAGGGTACTACATTAACATCATCTTTTCAAGTGCACTAGGAATGTTCATAAAACACAGGCTGTATCTTGTGCCACAGAATAATTCTCAGTACTTTAGTATCTTAGGCCAGGTATGGTGGCTCATGCCCGTAATCCCAGCACTCTGGGAAGCCGAGGTGGGCAGATCACTTGAGGTCAGGCAGAAGAATCGCTGGAACCCAGGAGGCGGAGGTGGCAGTGAGCCGGGATTGCACCACGGCACTCCAGCCTGAGTGACAGAGCAAGACTCCGTGTCAAAAAAAAAAAAAAAAAAAAAAAAAAA
>NW_016811820.1:4887185-4922625 GCF_001698545.2 Rhinopithecus bieti
CACTTTGAGATTTTAAAAATACAAAAATTAGCCGAGTGTGGTGGCACATGCCTGCAGTCCCAGCTACTTGGGAGGCTGAGGCAGGAGAATGGTTTGAACCTGGGAGGCAAGTGAGCCGCGATCATGCCGTTGCATTCCAGCCTGGGCTACAGAGTGAGACTCCATCTCAAAAACAAAAAAACAACACCCACTTTGAGATTTTAAAGTTATCCAAATCATACCAGAAACATTCTATGACCACAATGGAATTAAAAATTAAATTAGAAATCAATAAGAAGAAGATACCTTAAATTTCCCCAAGATTTTACAAGTAAAAAACAGTTTCGCATAATGCGTATGTCAAAGAATAATCAGAAATGAAGTTTAAAAATATTTTGAACTAAATGAAATGAACGCACAATGTATTGAAATTTGTGAGATGAGCTAAAACAGTGCTTACAAGGAAAATTACAGCTTAAAATGTTTACTTTACAAAAAGATGAAAGGTTTAAAGCCAATGTTTTAAGATGCTAACTTAAAAGCTAAAAGAGAAGAGCAAATTAAATTGAAAACAACAAAAGAAAGGAAAAGGATAGGAAAATCAAATTTAAAATGGACAGAAAAATGAATTAAAATGTCATAAAATTAATAAATCTGTAGCTAACTTGATTTGAAAATATGGCAAAAACACAAAACACCAAGATCAGGAATCACTATAGATACTAACCATATAAAAAAGAATAACAAGTGAATATTATAAAACAATGTTATGAAAAAATGGACAATTTAAACAAAAGAGAAATTTATTTATTTATTTATTTTTTCTTTGAGACGGAGTCTTGCTCTGTCGCCCAGGCTGGAGTGCAGTGGCCAGATCTCAGCTCACTGCAAGCTCCGCCTCCCAGGTTCATGCCATTCTCCTGCCTCAGCCTCCCAAGTAGCTGGGACTGCGGGTGCCCGCCACCTCGCCCGGCTAGTTTTTTGTATTTTTACTAGAGACGGGGTTTCACCGTGTTAGCCAGGATGGTCTCAATCTCCTGACCTTGTGATCCGCCTGCCTCGGCCTCCCAAAGTGCTGGGATTACAGGCGTGAGCCACTGCGCCTGGCTGAAAAATTTTTTTAAAAACACAAATTACCAAAATAGACCCAAGGAGATATAAAAATCTGAATATTCCTGTATCTTTTAAATAAATTGAATTCATAATTAACCTCCTGTGCCCTCAAAACATAAACAAATTCCTCTGTGCCCAGATGGTTTCTTTGGTGATTTCTAACATTTAATGAAGAGCTAATACCAATCTCATAAAACGTTTTCATAAAATAGAGAGTGGGCACACAGCTCAACTCATTTTATGAGGCTACTGTCTCTCTCATCAAAATTAAATACAGGCAATACCAAAGCAGAAAATGAAAATAAACGCAAAAAAGCCTTAACATACATTAGCAAACTAAATCCAGCAATATATAAAAAGGATAAGACGGCTGGGCACGGTGGCTCACGCCTGTAATCTAATCCCAGCTTGCAGTGAGCCGAGGTGGCGCCACTGCACTCCAGCCTGGACAACAGAGCGAGACTCTGTCTCAAAAAAATCAAAAAAAGGATAAGACATCTTGACAAGGTGGAGTTTTTTTAAGTCATACAAAGTTAGTCTAAATCTTAAATTCTAAAAGATGAATCAGTGTAATTTATCCTATTTATAGAAGAAAAAAATTACAGTCATCCTAATGCATTCATGAAGAGTATTTGACAAAATGCAACTCCTATTCTCCATGAAAACTTGGAAAACTAGGAATAAAAGGGAACTTTTTCATCCTGCTAAGGGGTACTAAAAAACCTACAGCTAACGTCACACAAAATGGTTAAAAACTGAATGCTTTCCCTGTAAAATCAGGAAAAGGGCTTCTATTGAACATTTGTTGGAGGACTCGGCCGTGAAATAAGTCAATAAAAAGACAGGAAATGCATACAGATTGGTAAGTAAGAAGTAAAATTGTTTCCACTGAAAAGCAACATGATTGTGTACATTTAAAAAAAGAGTATTTGAATGAAAAAGTGACCTTAACAAGGTCACAGAATACAAGATCAATGCCAACAATAAACAACTGAAAAATGAAATTTTAAAAACAGTTCCATTCAGGCCCAGCGTGGCGGCTCATGCCTGTAATCCCAGCATTTTGGGAGGCCAAAGTGGGCAGATCACCTGAAGTCAGGAGTTCGAGACGAGCCTGGCCAACATGGTGAAACCCTGTCTCTACTAAAAATACAAAAATTAGCTGGTCGTGGTAGTAGACCCCTGTAATCCCAGCTACTTGGGGGAGGCTGAGGAAAGAGAATCTCTTCAACCCAAGAGGCAGAGGTTGCAGTGAACCGAAATCGTGCCACTGTACTCCAGCCTGGGTGACAGAATGAGACTCCATCTCAAACAAAAAAAAAAGGTCCCATTCACAATAATATCAATAACATGAAATATTAGGGATATGTTTAACAAAATAAGTGTAAGTTCTGTGTACTAAAAACCTCAAAACACTGCTAAGAGAGATTAAAGAAGACCAAAAAATAAATGGAGATCTATACCATGTTAATGGATCAGAGGTTTGATCATTTTAAGATGTCAGTTCTCTCCAAATTGATCTACAGGTTCAGCATCATCCCAATCCATATCCTAACAAGCTGTTTTGCAAAATTTGACAAATCCATATCCTAACAAGCTGTTTTGCAAAATTTGACAAGCTGGTTTAAAAATTTATGTATGTATGCAAAGGACATAGAATAGCCAAAACAAATTTTTCAGAGAAGAAAGTTGGAAAGACTTTCTTTCCAACTGATTTCAAGACTTAACTATAGAGCTAATCAAGAGAGTGTGGTTTTGGCACAAGGATATATAGAGCAAAGGAACAGAACTGATTAGGAATACACTCATATGCATGTGACCAATTAGTTTTCCACAAAGGTGCCAAATTAATTCAAATTAATTAATTTAATGAGGATAGTCTTTTCATCCAATTGTGCTGGAATAACTGGATATTCACGTGGAAATACATGAACTTTGATACTTTATTTACCCTATAGGCAAAGATTAACTCAGAATGGATCGTAGTCCTAAATGTAAAAGTTAAAGCCACAAAACTTCTAAAGAAAACCCAGGAGAAAATTTTGAGAACTTGGGTAAGCAAAATTTCTTTTTTTTTTCTTTGTTTTTTGTTTTAATTTCCCTTGAGACAGGATCTCGCTCTGTCGCCAAAGCTGGAGTGCAGTGGCACAATCACAGCTCACTACATCCTCCACTTCCCGGGCTCAAGCCATCCTCTCACCTCAGCCCCGGAATAGCTGGAAGTACAGGCTCGCGCCACCATGCCCGGCTAATTTTTGTATTTTTTATGGAGACAGAGTCTCACCATTTGCCCAGGCTGGTCTCAAACTCCTGTGCTCAAATGATTGGCCCACCTCCGCCTCCCAAAGTGCTGGGATTACAGGCGTGAGCCACCATGCCCACCCAAAAATTGCTTAACGAAGATACAAAAGCCACAAATCGGCCAGCTGCTGTGGCTCATGCTTGTCATCCCAGCACTTTGGGAGGCCGAGGCGGGCGGATCACTTAACGCCAGGAGTTCAAGACCAGCCTGGCCAACATGGTGAAATCCCATCTCTACTAAAAATACAAAAATTAGCCGGGCATGGTGGTGGGTGCCTGTAATCCCAGCTACTCAGGAGGCTGAGGCAGGAGAATCACTTGAACCCAGAAGGCAGAGGTGGCAGTGAGGCGGGATTGCACGACTGCACTCTAGCCTGGGCAACAGACAAAAACAAAACAAAACAGAAAGCACAAGTCATAAAGGAAAAATTTGATCATTTTGATTTCACAAATTTTAAATCTTATGCCCTGAAAATTTCATTTTGAAAACATGAATAGACAAGTCACAGGGAAAAATTATTCATAATACATATCCATTACTTCATCATTATGAAATTCTAGCACAGAAAAAGACAATCTACAGTGACAGAAAGTAAATCGGTGGATTCCTGGGGCTGAGTGGTTGACTCCATCAGAGTACAAGGGAATAGTTTAGGTTGAAGGAAATGTTTATGTCTTAATTATGGTGATGGTTACAAAGGTTTATACATTTTGTCAAAACTCATCAAAGTGTACATTTTAAATGGGTGCATTTTATTATATGTAAATTATCCTCAATAAAGTTTATTTGAAAAGAAGAAAGTGAAGCCTTAAAAAAAAATTATGGTTGTACAAAAGGATGATAAATGTTTGAGGTGATTGATTTTCTAGTTACCTGATTTGATCATTACACATTGTATACATCTATCGAAATATTACACTGTACCCCATAAATATGCACAATTATTATGTGTTCATTTAAAATAATAATTTAAAAATTAGATTAAAGATTGTGCTTAAAATTTTCTAAAAAGAAAGAATTGCTATAGTTAGCTATTCAGACAGAAAAAAATATGGTTTCAAATGGAGGAACAAAGATGGAAGACTAGAAAGTCGATAAATGTAGATAAATCTGAGTAACTATCGTATTTTAATCTAATAATAAATGTTAATAATGTTTGGTAGGTTCTTAAATCTACTAAGAAATAAAATACATGAGAACAATTGCACAAAAGGTAAGAAAGGGGTAAACGGAGTAAAAGTGTTCTAAGGTCCTTGCAACTTTAGATACAACTTGCATTAAAGTGATAAATGTACTAATTTAGGATATATATCGGTGGGTCAAGGATACACATTGCACTCCCTAGGGATATCACTAAAAGAATAATAAAAGAATGTAAAACTAACAAGAAGGGCTAAAATTGTATAAAAAGTGCCAATCTCCCTGGAAGATAGAACATTTCAAAAATTGGATACACCTAATAATATAGGCTCAAAATATATAAAGCCAAACTTACAGAATTAAAAACAATTATTATTATTGTGCATTATTAGCTCAATCTGATTGACACAGTAAGTAATCAAAGAACTAGAAGAACATAAATTACAATGTAAGAGAAGAAAATCAAAATATAATAGCTAAAAACTGTAAATTAGGGAAAATGAGCATATTATTTAGTCTGGGCATGTTGAAACAGATCTGATTAAACACAGCCGCTGCAGGGTGAGTGAGAAAGCTTACAGCATTATATTAGTGTTTGGCAACATATGTCTTGCTCTAAAACCAACACTTCTAAGCTTTGGTGTTTTGTTTTGTTTTGTTTTGTTTTGTTTTTAATTCAGGGGAAGAAGTGGAGACTTCCAGGAAAGATGACGGTGTAAGTGGACATTTTTAAAACCTCCTCCCTAAAACCTACAAAAACCAACAAAGGAACTAATGATTAAAATGAAAACCAAACTGAAACTTAGAGACAGCCTTAACCTTGTCCTACAAATGCCAAAGAATACTTGCCAGATACAACACAATTTGAACCAAAATGAAATGTGATGCTGGCGTTTGACCACAATTCCTGCGCTTCGGAACCAACGCGGTGCCGTGGGCCCAAGAGCCTTGCTAATGCAGCCCCCAGCCCAAGCTGAGATCTGGAGATGTGGCTGGGCCTCAGAATGAGAAAGCTTCCTCCTGCACCACAGATCAGTGCCAGCGGAGAGGCCTCATGGGACCAGGTACTGCCTCTGTTGGTGAGTTCCAGCTTTTTCATGGTGAAACAAAGGGATTCGATTGGAAATAAAGCAAATTTCTTATCAAAGAAGAAAATTAAAGGTAGAGGAAAGTGTGTGTTGATACCACCCCCACCCCATCCCTAATCAAATCTCAGGGCTGCCTTGATCTTAGCTGTATACCATGAGCATCATGCATGAGGTTTTTGAATGCTTTTAAATACACAAATGAGACTCCCGTCAAACCAATGGAATTAGAATCTACAGAAGTGAGGCCCAGGCAACAGCAGTTGAAAAAACTCCCCATTTTGAGATAACATGGTTAGCCTAATCAATAGGCAAAAGTTAAAAATATTTATAACCCAATGTTGGCAGAGGTATAAAGAAATAAGCATGTTTATAGGAATTCTGAAGAAAATGATCACGGTAGAAAACTTTTTTCTTTTCTTTTATATATACATGTGTTTACATATATGTGTGTATATATGTGTGTGTATTTTGTGTATATATGTGTGTATATGTGGGTATATGTGTGTGTATATGTGTGTGTGCATATATGTATATATGTGTGTATATGTGTGTATATGTGTATATATGTGTGTATATGTGTGTATGTGTGTATATATGTGTGTATATATATGTGTGTATATGTGTGTGTGTGTGTGTGTGTGTAGATATATATATGATTTTTTTTTTTTGAGATGGAGTCCCCAGCTCCCAGGCTCAAGCGATTCTCTTGCCTCAGCCTCCCGAGTAGCTAGGATTACAGGCACACACCACCATGCCCGGCTAATGTTTTTTGTATTTTTAGTAGAGTCAGGGTTTCGTATTTTTTTAAGAGGCAGAATCTCACTGTCTCCCAGGCTGGAGTGCAGTGGTGCAATCATAACTCACTGCAGCCTCAAACTCCTGGGCTGAAGCGATCCTGCCACCTCAGCATCCCGAAGTGCTGGGGTTATAGGTGTGCACCACCATGCCCAGCTGATTTTTTAATCTTTTTCTAGAGGCAGCGTCTCACTATGTTGCCCAGGCTCGTCTCAAACTCCTGGCCTCACGTGATCCTTGAGCCTTGGCCTCCCAAAGTGCTGGGATTATAGGTGTGAGCCACTACTACCACACCTAGCCTTGAATTACAAATTTTCACGTGGAGTGATATCCACTAGTGGAACACTCTGGATCTCTCTGTATTTCCTCGCTCACTTCTCTGGTAAATGCAGAAAGGAAAAGGACTGGAAGATACAATCCTCTTTTCTCTCTCCTCGGCTCTCCCTGCCCGCAGGAAGCACTGTCTTGACTTTGACCTTGCACTTAGCCATCACTCCCTGTGGCTGGCCAGGTGGTACTAATTCTGGGTGCAATATACCAGAGCAGGCATTGTGATCCCCGTCAAACTGACCCCAACTTTGGAGAGAGAAGAAAAGCGCAATTGGTGAATTCCTCTCAAGCCCATGGGGCAAAGTCAACAAAGATAGACGTAAAAATAACATTGGCGGCCAGGCGCGGTGGCTCACACCTGTAATTCCAGCACTTTGGGAGGCAGAGGCAAGCAGATCACGAGGTTAGGAGTTCGAGACCAGCCTGGCCAACATGGTGAAACCCCGTCTCTACTAAAAATACAAAAATTAGCTGGACGTGGTGGCGGGTGCCTAGAACACCTGTAATCCCAGCTACTCGGGAGGCTGAGGCAGGAGAATTGTTTAAACCCAGGAGGCGGAGGTTGCAGTGAGATGGTGTCACTGCACTCCAGCCTGGGTGACAGGGTGAGACTCTATCTCAAAAAAAAAAAAAATTACATTGGCTGCTACCGACGCCACAAACCTGCCACCTCATCACAGTGCAGCCTGTTTTTTATTTTCCCATGAAGAGGCCCTGCATCTCTTCCTGCCAAAGGCCAGACCCTCCACTGTGCTTTGTAGGATCCCATTCTTCCCCATTTTCTAGGAACCCTGCACTAGATCTCATACCTTTTATCTGTAGATTTTAGTTTGCTAATCAGCGTAATACCCTCTATTTTCGAAGTCAGACCATGTCAGAGTCATTCTTGGCACCTTCCCCCTCCCCGACAGCGTTCTCAGTCCATCTCTGAGTCCCATCAGATGGTTCAATATTCCATCGTAAAAAACAATATTCAATAACACATCTCCCTCCCTGTTTCGTCTTCCAGATCCTTCTCTTTTCTCCTACAAGGCAAGCATTGTAACTTTCTTGCGTTTCTTTCCAGAGATATTTTACATATATCTGCTGCTGCTTTATACAAATGCTAACACACTGTACACATTGTTCTCTATCTTTCTTTTTCACTTGACAGGGTACTATTTTTAGGTCACATGTACATATAGTGAGGTACAGGATATGCGGACACCACGTGCTTCCTGGTACGACACATTGAGAAGATGACAACATCATGTATGTACTATTCCTGACAAAAACGAATAACTTGATTCTAATCATGAGAAAACCTCATACAAACTCAATCAAGTGGAGGAACCTTCTGAAAGTTGACCTGGATTCTGCAAAAATGTGAATGTCCCAAAATACATAAAAAGAAGCTAAGAAATTCTTGCGGCTTAAAGACCTGGCAATGAAACAGAATGTCCAACTCATGGTTAAATCTTGGTTTTAAAACAAACTATAAAGCACATTACTGCAACAAACTGGGAAATTTGATTTTGGCCTGCATTTACTGTATTAGTGTTAAGCTTCCTGGATATAAGGATATTGTGGTCACGTAGGAAAATGTAATTGTCTTTGGGAAATATGTGCTAAATATTTAATGGTGAAGTCTGTTGTGATGTTTTCCGTTTATTTCCACCTAATGCTCAAATGGTTCAAGAGACAGAGGAGAAAGGAAAAGAAGAAACAAATGTGCAGGATATATGGCTGTTTTGGTACTATTTTACGATTTGTCTCTAGTTTTGAAATTTTTTTATTTAAAAAAATCAGAGAAAGAATGAAGACATCATGCATGTTTATAGACGCACAGAAAATATTGGGTTTCATAAAAGCCAAACCGGTAACATTGGATGTCAATCATCTTGAGGATGTCAATCACCTTGGTGGAATGAAACGATGGCATTAGATAGAGAAATCAATACTATAGCACTTTTTTTTCTATTTTTTTCTTTCTTTCTTTCTTTCTTTTTTTTTTTTTTTTGAGACAGAGTCTCCCTCTGTCACCCAGGCTGGAGTGCAATGGCGTCATCTTGGCTCACTGCAACCTCTGCCTCCCAGATTCAAGCAATTCTCCTGCCTCAGCTTCCTGAGTAGCTGGGATTACAGGCACGCACCACCACACCTGGTTAATTTCTGTATTTTTTTATTAGAGACAGGGTTTCGTCATGTTGGCCAGGCTGGTCTCAAACTCCTGACCTCAAGTGATCTGCCTGCCTTGGGCTCCCAAAGTGCTGGGATTACAGGTGTGAGCCACCGTGCCCGGCCTAACATTGCTTATTCTATTTCATTATTCCTTGTTGGCATTTGTGGCAATGAGAATGTACTACTTTTCATTTTTTGTACCAAAAACAAATAAGCTTACATTTTGTAATTTAAACTCTCCACAGGTTATTCATGCACAAATCAAGATGAAGCATCAAATATCTCCAAATATCCCCAACTCTCCAGCCCCAGGCCTGGAGACCCCCAGATTTCCCCAGATCCAACGGCCAAGCCTCCAGAGCCTTGGTCCCTGGAGCTGGATGCTAAGTATTTTGAATACCACCTACTCTAAAATCCATTACTAAGTAAAATTGATGTTAAATAAAAATGAATTCAGACCAGGCGTGATGATGAGCGCCTGTAGTCCCAGCTACTCAGGAGGCTGAGGTGGGAGGATCGCTTGAACCCAGGAGTTCGAAGCTGCAGTGAGCTATGATGGCACCACTGCACTCCAGCCTGGGTGACATAGCAAGATCCTGTCTCTAAAAAACAAACAAACAAAGAATTCATCTTTAACTCCAGAGATTAATTTGTACATGTAAATGTTTCATAAAAGTTTACCATAATATCATACACTGGACCAGATGATACCACATTTACATGTGCATCATCACATCATTTACCAGAAGTTTACCAGGTTACCACACTCTGCACTCAGGAAATGCCAACTGAGTAGTGGGGAGAACGAGAAGAAAGAAGTAAAAAGAACTGAAAGGAATAATCTATTTCGTGATCTTTCAGAGCAAAGGTTCAATAGAAACTGTTTGATTTCAAGGTGTTTAAGTGAAAAACATCAGCTTAAGCATGTTATAAATTAGTGGAAATTATACATGTAATATCCATTACAAATCACCAAAGAGAAAAAAGATTTTAAGATCATATGACACATTTTTGTCTTATGCAGTTTTATTCTTAGATTAATTTTTAATGCCAGTTCTAGATACATATACTCAGAACAGGATAAAAACAGGAGAGAAAATTTCCTCATTACCTTGGTAAAGAGCATGTACTGTGTAACTATAGTGCCATTTCTTCCTTGGACAGGTTTCTGTCATTAACAGAATACAACATGTGACAGTTTCTTAAGTATGTTAATTTTGAGGTATGGTCCAAATGAATAAAATATCCATGTCCAGGACTGGCACAATTAAAGATGGTCACAGCTGCGTTCATTGCTAACTGTGGAAGTGTTATGGATCTTATGTCTGTATCTTATGTCCACAAATTTGATGACTTTTGGTAAGTGATACGCCTACATGGCCACCTCTGAGTGAAGACAGAGAAGATTTCCACCATCTACAGTCACAAGAGTTTCATAGCTTACATATTTCTCAAGTCTGTGGACTTCTCTCCATGGCCAAGAGACCACTCTAAGTCTCCGTCCTTTCTCTACCAGCTTCTCTGGTGGCTTACTAGGCATCACCCTAGGAGGGTGATCTTCTCAAAGCCTCATCTGGTCTGGGTACCACTCTCTCTATAAAATACACTTCCTTCACTTCCTTTTGCTCTCCAGGTAAAGATGCAAGTTCTTTCATGGATAATGATTCTCCATGGTGGCCTGGTTCCAGGGACCTCTCATCTCACACTGTGTTTTTACTGTGAGTTCTCTCTGCCCCTCCACACAGCTGGCTGTCATTCTGTCCTGCCTGTGTGCCCAGTCCCTGCCACCCCCAGGATATTCCTCTGTGTCCCGTTGTCCTGGGGACTCTCCCCCTCCTGCAGCCTTTCTTCCTTTCTTCAAGGAAGAAATCATACTCATCTTTTTGATCTCAGCCCAGCCATCACCTCCTCGGGCCAGCATCCATTTCTTGGTGTCTGCCCCGAGCAGCTCATATACATTTACCATATTCTGGTAAATGGAGTGGACTTCTAATGAGCAGAGCCCTGGTTCTGTGTTTGCCCAGGCACCTGTCCCATCACAGGCCAGCAGCCTGGCCCAGGTATTACTTCATTGCAGGCAATTATAGGCAAGGTAGAAGCACCTGGTTTTAAGGATGTTCTTTTTTTAATTTAAGTTCAGGGGGTACATGTGACGATTTGTTATACAGGCAAACTTACATCATGGGGATTTGTCGTACAGATTATTTCATCACGCAGGTATTAAGCCTAGTCCCCATTAGTTATTTTGCTGAGCCTCTCCCTCCTCCCACCCTCCACCCTCTGATAGGCCCCAGTGTGTTGTTCCCTTCTGTGAGATTATATGACACATTATTTTATTTTATTTTATTATTTTATTTTTGAGACAGAGTCTTGCTCTGTCACCCAGGCTGGAGTACAGTGGCATGATCTTGGCTCACTGCAACCTCCACCTCCTGGGTTCAAGTGATTCTCCTGCCTCGGCCTCCCAAGTAGCTGGGATTACAGGCAGGCACCACCATGCCCGGCTAATTTTTGTATTTTTAGTAGAGAAGGGGTTTTGCTATGTTGGCCAGGCTGGTCTCAAACACCTGACCTCAGGTGATCTGCCTGCCTTGGCCTCCCAAAGTGTTGGGATTACAGGCATGAGCCATTGTACTCGACCTAATTTTAAAAAGACAAATAAACATAACCTTACTTTTTTTTACAGAAAAAAGTATCAGTCTAGGTTTTATACTTAATAGACACAAAATGTTGAAAGTAAAAGTATTGACAGCAGGCATTCATTGGTGGGAATATGCATTAGCTAAATGTCTGTAACAGGCTACTTGCAACATATGGTGGAAAAAAAAAATTTGAGATGGTCTTGCTCTGTCACCCAGGCTGGAGTGCAGTGGTGCAATCTTGGCTCACTGCAACCCCCGCCTCCTGGGTTCAAGCGATTCGCCATTCTCCTGCCTCAGCCTCACAAGTAGCTGGGATTACAGGCAGGCACCACCATGCGCCCAGCTAATTTTCGTATTTTCAGTAGAGAAGGGTTTTCACCATGTTGGCCAGGCTGTTCTCAAACCCCTGACCTCAGGTGATCTGCCTTGCCTCAGCCTCCCAAAGTGTTGGGATTACAGGCATGAGCCACGGCGTCTGGCACAAAATGTTTTTTTAATTCAAAATTGCAGTAAAAAAAATAAATAAATACTTGATCTATAATGGAGAAAATTTGAAAATTCTTCTAAGGGACATGGAAGGACACTTAAATAGCAGAAAACTTCAGTAGAAAAGCATACCTCATTACCAGAAAAGAAAAGACTTTTGTAAAGATGTCAAATCTCTCAATTAATTTCAAAATTCTAGGCAATCACAACAGAAATCCCAGTGAGATTTAGATTAGAATTTGCTCAAACAATTCTAAAACTTGTCTGTAAGATTCAATATTTACAGAGTCAAAATAATTAATGAGGAAGAACTGCCTCTACCTGAGCTTAAAGACACCATAAATCTATAGCAATTACAACTATAGATGTATCTATAATTGTCATACTAATTCTGGAGAAGAAATAAAAATAATGTTTATGATTTAGTATTTTGTCTCTATACCTCCCTTTGAAATGTAAGCTTCATAAGGAAAGGAGTTTTTTCTCTCTCTCTTTTTTAACTAATACAGCACAAATTCCTAGAAAAGTGCCTGGCAAAGTATTTGTTGAGTAAATGGATGAACAAAACACAGAGTTATATTCTCAGTACAGAAATAGACACACATAGATTCTCAGGAATTCTGAATATTGATAAAGTGTATTTCAAATTAGAAAAGAAGCAACAGTGATAGGTAAGTGAGGTATGGATGTGTTAACTTAGCTTGATTTAATCCTCCCACATTGTATTCATATATCAAAACATCACACTGTGCCCCATAGAAGTATAAAATTATGATTTGTTATTCAAAAGTAATATTGGTATTTGAGATCAGCCTGGCCAACATAGTGAAACCTCGTCTCTACTAAAAATACAAAAATTAGCCGGGTGTGGTGGCACACACCTGCAATCCCAACATTTTGGGAGGCCGAGGCACGCAGATCACCTGAGGTCAGGAGTTCGAGATCTGCCTGGCCAACATGGTGACACCCCGTCTCTACTAAAAATACAAAAATTAGCCAGGCCGGGTGGCACATGCCTGTAATCCCAGCTACTTGGGAGGCTGAGGCAGGAGAATCGCCTGAACCCAGGAGGGTTCAGCAAGACCCCATCTTGCCACTGCATGCCAGCCTGGGTGACAGAGTCAGACCTTGTCTCAAAAAAAAAAAAAAAAAAAAAGAATTATATCTTCAGTGTATATAGAACTTATAAATCAGTGGGAAAAACAACAATAAAATAACTAGCATAGTACATAAAATGAGAAATACATTTTCTAAAACATGTTTATTTGATTTATTTATTTTTTGAATAGGGTCTCGCTCTGTCACCCAGGCTGGAGTGCAGTGATGTAACCTCAACCTCCTGGGCTCAAGCGATCCTCCTACCTTCGACTCCCATGTAGCTGGGACTATAGATGCATGCCATCACTCCTCTGCAAATTTTTTAAATTTTTTTGTAGACACAGGGTCATTCTATGTTGCCCAGGCTGGTCCCAACTTCTGAGCCCAAGGGATCATCCCACACTAGCCTCCCAAAATGCTGGGATTACAGATGTGAGCCACTATGCCTGACCTAAAAAGTATGTAAGATCACAAATAATCAAAGAAACATTATCTAATGCAAAGATGTGAAATTATTCTACAGTATTGCCAAAGCTTAAAAATACAAGGAAAATCCAGTGTGAGTGAGAGTACATGAAAATGTGCCCTCTTGCTCAGTTGGTGAAATTCTAAATTATACTTTATCATTTCAAGAAGAAAATTAGATAAGTATCAAAATTTTAAATGCACATGGGCATACCCTTGGATTCACTAAATCCAATTCTAAGTATTTATCCTAAAAGGATAATCAGTCAATTGCATAAAGACATGTTTATAAGGATGTGGAATAAAGCATTGCTCATATTATGAAAAATGAGAAGCACAGGAAATGTCTATTAATGAGTGACTAAATAAAGTATGGTACATTCCTATAATGAATACTATTTTTTATCTTTTTTATTTTTTAATTTAATTTTTTATTTTATTTTATTTTATTTACTTCTGAGATGGAGTCCCACTCTGTTGCCCAGGCTGGAATGCAGTGGTGCCATCTCGGCTCACTGCCACCTCCATCTCCCAGGTTCAAGTGATTCTCCTGCCTCAGCCTCCCAAATAGCTGGGATTACACCATGCTAATTTTTACATTTTTAGTAGAGATGGGGTTTCACCATGTTGGCCAGGCTGGTCTCAAACTCTTGACCTCAGGTGATCCACCTGCCTCAGCCTCCCAAAGTGCTGGGATTACAGGCATAAGCTACAGTGCGTGATTTATTTTTTTTTTCTTTTCAAAATGTCAACAGCTATTGGGGTACAAGCAGATTTTGGCTGCATGGATGAATTCTGCAGTGGTGAATTCTGAGATTTTAGTGCACCAGTCATCTGAGCCATGTACATTGTACCTAATATGTAGCTTTTCAGCCCTGGCCCCCCTTCCACCCTCCCACTTCTGAGTCTCTAAAGTTCACATATAATGAATATTATTAATTGACATGGAAAAGTCTCGCTTGTTTAATGACTAAAGCAAGTTTCAAAATAGTTTGTCCACTATGATAACTATTCAAAGTTGCATCTAAATTGCATGTATATGACCTGGCAGTTTCTTTCTCAGGAATGCAACCAACAAAAAAAGGTATTGATATGCTCACAAAAGGCATGCACTAGAATATTTACAGCAGCACTATACAGAATAGCCCCAAGCTGGAAACCACACAAAAGCCCATCAACAATAAAATGGATAAATAAATTATGATATAGTCACACAAATGGGAAAGGATATACCACAACAATAGTGAATAAATGACAACCTCCTACAACCATATGGATGAACCTCATAAATATAATACTGAGTCAAAGAAGGCAGATAGGGCAGAAAGCATGCTTCATGATTATATTTTAACAAAATAATTTTTTTAAAAAGGCAAAAGTAAACTATGTCATTAGAAGTCAGGATACTAGTTAACTTGGGTTGGTGGAAGCAGGTTGGGACTAGAAGCAGATACAAAGATAGCATCTGGGGTCACACCTGTAATCCAAACACTTTGGGAGGCTGAGGCAGGAGGATTGCTTGAGGTCAGGAGTTCGAGATTAACCTGGGCAACATAGCGAGGCCCTGTCTCTACAAAAATAAAAAAGCAGCTGGGCGTGTTGGTATGCACCTGTACTCCTAGCTACTCACTCGGAAGGCTGAGGTGGGAGGATTGCTTCAGCCCAGGAATTTGAGACCAGCCTGGGCAACAGAGTGAGCTCCTGTCTCTACAAAAATTAATTTAAAAATTAACTGGGCATTGTGGTGCATGCCTGTGGTTCCAGCTACTTAAGACGCTGAGATGGGAGGATGGCTTGGGCACAGTATTTCAAGGTTACAGAAGCCTATGATTGTGCCGCTGCACTCCAGCCTGGGTGGCAGACTGAGATTCTGTCTCTACAAATAAAATAAAATAAAATTAGCCAGGTATGGTGGCACACGCCTGTAGTCCCAGCTATTCAGGAGGCTGAGGCAGGAGGATCGCTTGAGCCCAGGAGTTCAAGGCTGGAAGAAGCTCCGATTGCACCACTGCACTACAGCCCAGGTGACAGAGCGAGACCTTGTCTCTTAAAAATATACATATAGGCCAGGTGCGGTGGCTCACACCTATAATCCCAACACTTTGGGAGTCCCAAGGCAGGCGGATCACGAGGTCAGGAGATCGAGACCATCCAGGCTAACACGGTAAAACCCCGTCTCTACTAAAAATACAAAAAATTAGCCGGGCATGGTGGTGGGTGCCTGTAATCCCAGCTGCTACTTCAGGATGGTCTGAGGGAAGTGAGAATGGACATGAAAATAATAGAACCGGGAGCGGAGCTATGCAGCGAGCTCAAGAATTGACCGCCACTGCGACTCCAGCCTGACTGGGCAAACAGGACGCAGGACTTCAGTCTCAAAAAAATATAGTTATATATTATGTCGTGTGTGATTGCATCTGTGATGAATAGATTAATACTATATGTGAAACATTGTATGATGAACGATAGCTATTATATGTGTGAAGTAGATATATTATGGTGTAAATATATATGTGTGTACGTAACTATCCATATCTATGTGACTAAATATATGATATAGTACAAATAATACTATAATAATAATCTAGGATGCTAGTAATGTTCTGTTAACTGTTAACTGATTGAGTGCTGGTAACGTAGATATATTCAGTTTGTGGAAAGCTGTACACTTGTGATTTGTGCACTTTTTACATATATACACGAAGGGTATACATGCACAGAAAGCCAGAAAGCACGTAAGATGGCAGGAAGGATGTCGGCAGAAATATTAATAGTGGTGCTATATAGAAATGGGATTCTGCATGACTTTGACTTCTTTTTGTGTGCTTGTATCATTCAAATGTTCCCAACTGAGTATGTGATAATGGTAACTTTATATACAAGAAAATACAAAGAAAGAATGAAAATAAGTCTACTGAGCATTCGACTCAAGAAATTAGAAAATCATCAAAATGAAAAGTAGAATGAATAAAGTAATAAAAATATGAGCTACAAAACCATCAGATCATACGGAGGTTGTCTGAAAGTGACTGATACACTTTCTCCCAAATGACCATTAAAGAACTCATGAATTTATACAAGAAGACAAAGTGAAAAATGACACTTCAGCCATAAGCCAAAGCCAGAGTCCTAGGGAAATTTCTGCTGATTTCACCATCACAGAGAATGTTTTGAAACCTCCTTCTTTTTTTTTTTTTTTTTTGAGACGGAATCCCGCTCTGTTGCCCAGGCTTGAGTGCAGTGGTGCCATCACAGTTCACTGCAACCTCCACCTACCGGGTTCAAGCGATTCTCCTGCCTCAGCCTCCTGAGTAGCTGGGATTACAGGAGCCCACCACCACACCCAGCTAATTTTTGTATTTTTAGTAGAGACGTGTTGACCAGGCTGCTCTCAAATTCCTGACCTCAAGTGATCTGCCCACTTCTGCCTCCTAAAGTGCTGTGATTACAGGCATGAGCCACTGTGCCCAGCCTGAAAACTCATTTTAAAAATAGATGTATTGAAGTCTTATTGACACACAATAAGGTTCATGTAAAGTGTACAATTTGTAAGCTGATAAGTTTTATACCTGTATACACCTGTGAAACCATCACCACAGTCAAGATGGTAAACACTTACATTACCCAAAATGTTATATATATATATAGTTTATTTGTTTGTTTGTTTTTGAGATGGAGTTTCGCTCTTCTTGCCCAGGCTGGAGTGCAATGGCAATCCCTGCTCACCTTAGCCTCCGCCTCCCAGGTTCAAGCAATTCTCCTGCCTTGGCCTCCCGGTAGCTGGGATTACAGGAATGCGCCACCACACCTAGCTAACTTTGTATTTTTAGTAGAGACAGGGTTTCTCCATATTGGTCAGGCTGGTCTTGAACTCGACCTCAGGTGATCCGTCCACCTCGGCCTCCCAAAGTGCTGGGATTACAGGCATAATCCCTCCCTTCCATTTCCTCATTCTCTCCTTTCACTCATAGGAATTACCATAGTTTGCATTTTCTAGAACTTTATAGTAGAACTGTGCTATATGTACTTTTGTGTCTGGCTTCTTTATCTCAGCATAATTATTCTGAAATTCATCCATGTTGTGACTTACAATGGTTTTCTGAGTCGTATTCCATTGTATGAATACACCACAATTTGTTAATCCACTAACCTATTGATGGCCATTTAGCATGCTTTCAGTTTCTGACTGTCACAAATAAAGCTGCAATTAGTAGTCATGTTTGAGTCTTTCCATGACTATATGCTTTTATTTATTTTGGTTAAATACCTAGAAGTGTAATGTACATCATACAAAAAATGTATGTGTATTATTTATAAAACTGCCAAACACTGTTATACAAATTAGTTGTACCATTTTACATTCCCACCAGTCATGCATGAGAGTTCCAGTGACTCTTCATTTTCACCAACACTGGGCATAGTCATTTTAACTTTAGACGTTTTAATAGGTATTTAATGACGTCTCATTGTAGTCCTCATTTGCATTTCCCTAATGATCAATGATGCTGAATATCTTCTCAGATGCTTATTTGCCATCTGTATATCTTTTTTGCCATATGTATTTTACCTATTTTTTGGTCTTCTCCTCATGTCTTTTACCCATCTTTAAACTGGTAGTCTGTTTCCTTATTATTAAATTTCAAGAGCTCTTCATATGTTTTACACATAAGTCCTTTGTAAGATATGCAATTGATTTTCGGTGGCTGAGGCAAGCGGATCACGAGGTCAGGAGATGGAGACCATCCTGGCTAACACAGTAAAACCCCGTCTCTATTGAAAATACAAAAAATTAGCCAGGGAGAGTGGCACACGCCTGTTCCTAGCTACTTGGGAGGCTGAAGCAAGAGAATGGCGTGAACCCGGGAGGCAGAGCTTGCAGTGAGCCGAGATGACGCCACTGCACTCCAGCTTGGGTGACAGAGCAAGACTCTGTCTCAAAAAAAAAAAAAAGTAAAATTAAGATATGGTATTGACAAATATTTTTTCTGAGTCCATGGCTTGTCTTTTCATTCTCTTAACAGTGTCTTTGAAAGAGAGATCTCTTGGCCGGGCGTGGGCTCATGCCTGTAATCCCAGCACTTTGGGAGGCCAAGGTGACAGATTACTTGAGGTCAGGAGTTTGAGACCAGCCAGGCCAACATGGTAAAACCCCATCTCCACTAAAAATACAAAAAAATTAGCTGGGTGTGGTGGCATGTGCCTGTGATTCCAGCCACTAGAGAGGCTGAGGCATGAGAATCACTTGAACCTGGGAGGTGGAGGTTGCAGTGAGGCAAGATCACCCCACAGAACCCAGCCTTGGCGACAGAGTGAAATTCAGTCTCAAAACAAAACAAAACAAAACAAAAAAACAAAAACAAAGAGAAAGTTCTTAATTTTGATAAAGTCTAGTATATTAATTTGTTCTCTTATTAATAATGCTTTTGATGTCCTATTTTTAAAATGTGTGCCTAACCTAGGGTTGCAAAGGTTTTCTTCTGTATTTCCTTCCAGAACTTTTAGGATATCATGCTTTACATTTAAGTCTATGATCCATTTTGAATTAAGTTTTGTGAGATGTAAGGATTGAAGTATGTATGTTTGCATGGGTGCCTATGGCATGATCTGGCTATGTCCCTACCCAAATCTCATCTTGAATTGTAGTTCCCATAATCCCCTAAACGTGTTGTGGAAGGGACCAGGTGGGAGGTAATTAAATCATGGGAGCACTTACCCTGATGCTGTTCCCATGATAGTGAGTGAGTTCTCATGAAATCTGATGGTTTTATAAAAAGATTCTCCCCCTTTTGCTTGGCACTTCTCCTTCATGCCATCATGTGAAGAAGGACATGTTTGCTTCCCCTTCCACGATGATTATAAGTTTCCTGAGGCCTCTCCAGCCATGTGGAACTGGGAGTCAGTTAACCTCTTTCCTTTGTAAATTACCCAGTCTTGGGCAGTTCTTTATAGCAGCATGAGAATGGACTAATGTAGCACATATATATGCATATATGTGTATGTATTATGCATGCATGTATTCCATACAGATAACTAGTAGTTTCACCACATTTCATTGATAAAACTATGCTTTCTCCACTGAATTGCCTTTGCATCTTAGTCCAGGAATCAATTCAGTAGGCTTCCATTTCTGGGTAAGATAAAGTAAGCATGCACAACCCTTGATCTCCCCATGAATGCAGCGATAAAATCAGGGCAGAATGCATGGAGCAGCTATTCAAGGACTCTGAACATATGCACTAACAGACAGATTGGGAAAGAAGATGAAAATTCACTAAACAACCAAACTGGTAGAGAGTTTACCATTTCCTTCTTCTGGCATTTCTGGGATTGAATTCAATGCTGCCTGAAAGTTGAATGTAGGTATTAGCAAAACAGGGAAGGCTCCAGGAGACACCTCTCATTCTGGCTTGATGAATGGATACATGGTTTCCTAATACTCAGAATGTGAAAATCCTGTATGATTATTTCTTTCTTTTCCTTTTCTCTACTGTCTTGCACCTCAGCCCCCAAATAATTCATGACAGCAGAAGCAGTCATGGCGGTGGGGACAGTAGGAGCCTCAAACTCTGAGGAAAGAGAGCCTTACTCTACAATAAGATAGTATGTGGTCCCAAAAGGATGGGAAAAACTTCTGTTGCTTTTTCTGTTTCTGTCCTCTGTTTGCTTGGCCCCAACACAACTGTAGTTGCAGAAAGCATGCAGCAGATTGGGGTTAACTAAACCTGCAACTTCATAGCTGGGGGTCCAACAAAGGGAGTACCAAGAAAATGGAAAGTACTGATAAGATCATGGATAGGAAAAAGTTCGCTAAAGTAACTTCTTTGAGTTGTTTATAAATATTTGGGCTCAATTTCATATGAGTATATTGATCCAATCCTAAAGTACATCTATAGACTTTGAGAACTGAACAATGGAGTAGACAATAGCTTTGGTGCCAAACTAGTCACTGGTGTCACACACAGGGGGCAGATCTGAAGAGCAATGCAAAAGCTTTGGAAACTTAACTGAAATTGGAACCATAACCAATATAAAATTGGTCAGATCTTGAGTCCTGGATCCAACCAGACTGATTGCCTACTAAAATAAAACCAAACATTTCTACATTATCCAATGTGTAAACATGACCCTGAATCACAAAACAAAATATTCAAAATATCAAGGATACAACTCTAAATTCCCAAAATGCAACGAACCAAGAAAATCCAAAAATGTTTGGGTGAAGGTAACCAACACATCCCCGGGATGCCAAAATGACAAGGATGTTGGAATTATCTGGCAAATTATCTGGCAAAAAGGTAGCTACCAGAAAATGCTCCAAGAAACAATGCAAAACACTTTTGAAGAGAACAGAAAAACAAAGTCTCAGCAAAGAAGTAGAAGACACGAAGAATGACCCTGTGGAAATTTTAGAACTTAAAAATACAATAACCAAAATTTTAAAAACACACTTAACCAGCTTTGCATGAGATAACCAAAGAAAGAGCCAGAGAATCTGAAGATAAACCTATAGGAATCATGCAATCTCAGCAACACAGAGAAAAAAGAAAGTTTGGGGGAAAAAATGTACACAGAGCCTCAGGGACCTGTGGAAAAATTCCAATACTATTTGTGTAATTAGAGTCCCAAAGGACAGAAAAAAATATATATGCTGCAGAAAAAATATTTTAAGACATGATGGTTGAAAACTCTTCAAATTTTGAAAATGCAGACTCTCTCCAAATTAAAATGGTCTGACTTAGGATTTTTTGACTTTACAATGGTGCAAAATCAATAATCAATAGAAACCATACTTTCAGTACCTATACAACCATTTCGTGTTTCACTTTCAGGGTAGTATTCAATAAACCACATGACATATTCAACACTTTATTACAAAATAGGCTTGTGTTAGGTGATTTTTCCCAACTATAGTCTAATGTAAGTGTTCTGAAGATGTTTTAGGTAAGCCAGGCTAAGTTACGATGTTTGGTAGGTTAGGTATATGAAATGCATTTTCAACCTAAAGATCCTTTCAACTTAGGGTTGGTTTATCTGGATGTAACTCCATCATAAGTCAAGGTGCATCTGTATGTAAATCTATGGATTCGGTAAGCTCATAGAATCAGAAACAGAGGAAGTCCCAAGAAACTCACATGAAGACACACCATAAACTGATGAGAACTAAGATAAAGAAAAACATCTTGAAAGTAAACAGAGAAAAATGATGCATTGCTTGTAGAAAAGCAGTGATTCACATAATGGTGGATTTCTCACGTGGAATCATGAAGGCCAGATGGAAGTGGAAAAATATTTTGAAACTGCGGAAAGGAAAGAATGCTAAACCAAGAATTCTATATCCAGTGGAAATATCCTTCAGGAATGAAGGTGAAATAAAGACATTCTCACATGCAAGAAAACAAAGAGAATTTCTTGCCAGTGGATCTGCTCTAAAACAGTTGCTGAATGAGGTTTTTCAGACAAAAGGTGAATGATACAGAAAGGAAACCTGAAACCCTGCAGAATGAAGAAAAACGACATAAAAGGAAATATCCAGGTGAATGTAATACACTATTCTTCTATTGAAATGTTTAGCAGGCCGGGTGCAGTGGCTCAAGCCTATAATCCCAGCACTTTGGGAGGCCGAGGCAGACAGATCACCTGAGGTCAGGAGTTCAAGTCCAGCCTGGCCAACACGGCAAAACCCCGTCTCTACTAAAAATACAAAAGTTAACTGGATCTGGTGGTGGGCGCCTGTAATCTCAGCTACTCGGGAGGATGAGGTAGGAGAATAGCTTGAACCTGGGAGGCAGAGGTTGCAGTGAACCACGATTGTGCCACTGCACTCCAGCCTGGGTGACAGAGAGACTCTGTCTCAAAAAAAAAAAAAAAAAAAAGAAAGAAAGAAAGAAAGAAAAAAGAAAAGAAAGAAAGAAAAAGAAAAAAGAAAACTAGAAATACAAAGGCACTTTCTCAACCTTATAAAGGACATCTGCACCAAAACTTCAAACAAACTTAAAGCTAGCATCATTTTAATGATGAAAGATGGGTGCTTTACCTCTAAGATCAGGAACAAGGAAATGGTATCCCCTTTCCAATTATATCCAAAGTTGTTCTGGAGATTCAAGCCAGCGCAATGAATTTCCTCATGTATCACCTTCTCCCAAGCATGAGGTTATTTAATGTTTTGTTTGAAATTATTATCACGTATTTTGCTCAGATGAAGACCTGTAAATAGCTCAACCTCTGAATTTCAATTTTACCCGAATACTACTGGGATCATCTGTAAACACTGTGATTTTATAAATTCAAGCAATTTTACATATAAATATGGGTCTAATTTTCCATGTATGTTAAAAAATCTATCAACAAAAATTATTTATACTTATAAAAAAACTTAAAAAATGTAAAAAAGGCATCCAGATTGGAAAAAAAAAGATTGTCTTTATTTACAGATGACATGGTAGTTGTGTTAATTTGTTATTGCTGCATAAAAAATTACTACCATCAGTGGCTTAAACACCCATTGTCTCACAGTTTCTATAGGGCAAAAGTCTTGGTGCGGCTCAGCTGGGCCCTTTTCTCAGGGTCTCAAAAGGCTGAAATAAAAATGTTCAGTGAGCTCTATTCTCTTCTGGAGGCTTGACCAGAGAAAAGAATCTGCTTTCAATGCGGTGGCTCACACCTGTAATCCCAACACTTTCGGAGGCCAAGGCAGGAAGATGGCTTGAGCCCAGGAGTTTGAGAACAGCCTGGGCAACATAGTAAGACCCTGGCTCTGCAAAAAAATCAAACAGATTAGTCGAGTGTGGTGGTGCACACCTGTAGTCCCAGCTACTCAGGAGGCTGAAGTGGGAGATTACTTGAGCTCTGGAGATCAAGGCTACAGTGAGCTGTGATTGGGCCACTGTATTCCAGCCTGGCAAAACAGCAAAACCCCACCTCCAAGAAAAAAAAAAAGGAAAAGGAAACAATAAAAGATCTGCTTTCAAAGCATAACATAAAATTAAGCATATATAAAAATATAGACTTTAAACATTTTGAGACAGGGTCTTACTATATTACCCAGGCTGGTCTTGAACTCCTGGCCTCAAGCAATCCTCCTGCTTTGGCCTCCCAAAGCACTGGGATTACAGGCATGAGTCACTGTGCCTGGTCTAAAATATATAATTTTACTTATTTTAAAGTATATAATTCAGTGTTTGTTAGTATATTTACCATGTTGTAAAACTATTACAATTATCTAATACTAGAACATTTCCACCAGCCCAAATGGAAATCCCATTCTTCCCATTTTCCCCTTCTCCCCATCCCAGGGAAACCACTTATCTACATTTCATCTTGATGGATTTGCCTATTCTGGATATATCTTATAATTGGAATCATACCATGTACAGCCTTCTGTGTCCAGTTTCTTTGCCTAGCATAATGTTTTTAAGGTTTAGCCAAGTATGTATTTTGTTCCTTTAGTTGGCTGGTCAATATCCACTTTATGGATATACCATCTTTTGTTTATCCATTCATCAGTTGATGGACATTTGGGTTGTATTCAATTTTTAACTATTGTCAATAATTCTGCTACAAGCATTTATATACAAGTTTTTGTGTGAACATGTGTTTTCAATTCTTTTTTGTATATATCTAGAGTAGAATTGCTGGATCCTATGGTAACTCTATGTTTACCCTTTGAGGAATGTCAAATTGTTTTCCAAAGTGACTTAACATTTTACACTACAACGCGAAAGGTTTACAATGTCTCCACATCCTTTCTGACACTTCTTGTTACTGTTGCTATCACCATCCTAGTGGGTTTTGATCTTATGGTGGTTTTGACTTGTATTTCTCTAATGACTGATGATTTTGAGCATCTTTCATGTGCTTATTGACCACTTGTGTATCTTCTTTGGAGAAATATCTACTCTCATTAAATCTGTCCATTTTTAATTTAGTTGTTTGTCTTTTTGTTGTTGAATTTTGCAAGTTCTTTATATTCTCTACATTACACCATTATACCATACTTCACTTGCAAATATTTTATCCCATTCTGTGGGTTATCTTTTCACTTTCTTGATGGTGTCATTTGAGTCGCATAAGTTTTGGATTTTGATGAAATCTAGTTTATTTATTTCTTATATTTGTTGCTTGGACTTTCTAATTCACATTTAGGAAATTGCTGCCTAACCCAAGTCATGAGATTTACACCTGTTTCCCTCTAACAATTTTATAACTTTAGCTCCGGCATTTGAAGTTAAATTTTGTATATGTTATGAGGTAGGTATCCAACTTTCTGTTTTTTTGCATGTGGACATTCAGTTGTCCCAACATTATTTGTTGAAAAGACTGTTCTTTCCTCCATTGAATGGCCTTGGCACCCTTGTCAAAAATCAGTTGACCAAAATGTATAGGTTTTCTTTTTGGACTCTCAATTCTATTCCATAGCATGTATTTTTATACTTACGCCAGTGCCACACTGTTTTGACTACTGTAGCCTTGTAGTAAGTTTTGAAATCAGAAAGTGAGTCCTCCAACATTTTTTTCCTTTTTAAGATTGTTTGTCTAGTCATGGTTCCCTGAATTTCCATATGAATATTAAGATTAGCTTGTTTATTTTTGCACAAAGGCGGTTAGAATTTTGACAGCAGTTGCACTGAGTCTGCAGATCAGTTTGAGGAATCTTGTCTTCAGTTTTTTTAGACATATTTTCCTTTAGTTTTTAAAACATTTTACACATAGCTGATTAAAGTCTTTGTCTAGTAAGTTCACCATCTGGGCTTTCTCAAGGGTAATTTCTGTTGATTGCTTTTTTACTCTGTGGGTAATATGGGCCACATTTTCGTGTGTGTGTGTGTGTGTGTGTGTGTGTGTATGTGTGTGTGTTTGCATATATTGCAATTTTTTATTGAATGCTGAACATTTTTACTATTATAAAAGAATAATTATGGAAATTAGATCCCCCTTGCCTATGGTTTGTTGTTGATGCTAAGTTTAGTTATTGTTTGTTTAACAACTTCTCTGAACTAATTTTGTGAAGTCTGTATTATTTGTCATATGTGGGCATTGACATCTTTGTTCGGTTAGCTTAGTGGTCAGCTAATGACTAGACTGAGATTTCCTTAAACTTATGAAACCCCAAATTTCCCAGTCTTTCCAGAAGAGCTCTGTAAGTTTCTCCAACACTCAGCCAAGCAGTTGACAAGTGTGACATAGTCTTTACTTTCTACCTGCCTAGAAACTGAAGGTCAGCCAGAGGTGAGCACTTAGGGCCTCCTCAGATCCTTCCTGGGCATACTCACAGCTCTGGGAATCAGTGTTAACTTCTAAATTCCCAGGAATATGTTAGAGCTTTTCAAAACCCCCCTTTCCCCCAAAGTATTTTATTTCCCAGCCATTCCTCCTAAACTTTTTGATTAGTCAGTTGTTTGCTTCAACTGTTATTCAACTGTAATCCATTGGCTTAAGCAGCAGGAACTAAGTCATTTGCCTGCAAATGTTTTCATCTAACAACCCCTGGTAGTGGTTTCAGCACTGGGTGATTTTCAAGTTAGATGAGAAAAAGTCAAACCTTCTGAGCTTTTTCAAGGGAGTCATCAGACAAGCTAAAACAAATACTTACAATTTTTTGTGAATGAGGTTTATCCTATTACCAGTACTGGACATGTGGGCTATCATTTCAAGGCTATCACTTATCTGGGGAGCAGAGAATAGGGAAAGTTAACATCCCACAAAGCTTGTTGTTCTCACCAAAATTCAGCCATTTTTCTTGAATAAGTGCTTCCTGGGTTGCTGCAAGCTTTTGACTAGCTTCCAGAGTTCCAACAAATTGATTCTGACCATTTTTTTCAGGATTTTAAAATTGCTTTTATGGAAACACAGAATTTAGAGTTCCCGATCTGCCATTTTTACTGATGTCACTCTCTAGTTAATTACATCAAGTAGAAAGCAAAAATCTTACCAGCACATAAGTCCTTTTATTCTGTTCTTTTATATTGTAGTTGTCTTGTACATTATTTCCATATACCTTAGAATCTCCATTAGGTAATGTTATAATTTTTACTTCCATCTGCCAAACATGTTTGTTTTGTTTTGTTTTGTTTTTTTGTTTTGTTTTTGAGATGGAATCTCAAAATACAAATACAGAATCTATTTTTGTATTTTTAGCAGAGACGGAGTTTCACCATGTTGGCCAGGCTGGTCTTGATCTCCTGACCTCAAGTGATCTGCCTGCCTCTGCCTCCCAAAGCGCTGCAGTTACAGGCATGAGCCACTGTGCCTGGCCTGTATTCCCAGTTTTCTGAAAGTTTTCTTTTTAAGTCAGGAATGAATGCTGGATTTTGTCAAATGCGTTTCCAGCATCTAACAAGATGATCATGTGGGTTTTCTTAGTCTGTTATGGTGAATTACGTTGTTTGATTTTAGAATGTTAAACCAACTTTCCATTTCTGAGATAAACTTTCACTTGGTTGTGTTGGACTATCCTTTTAAATAATACTTTTCATTGGTCAAAATTTTGTAAAGAATATTTGCGGCTGTGTTCATAAGTTTTTGTATTTTTTTTAGAGACAGAGTCTCTAAAAACAAACTGGATTACAGTCGTGTGATCATAGCTCACTGCAACCTCCAACTTCTGGGCTCAAATGATCTTCCCACCACAGCCTCCCAAAGTGCTAGGATTAGAGGTGTGAACCACCACACCTGGTCAGTTTATTCTTATTTTCTCTGATAATATAATAATTTTTAAAGGATACATTAAAGGGTTAAACCCTAAGTAAAATACATCCAATTAATGGCAACAGTATTAGCTAACAGTTATAGGGTGCACACCAGACACCAGACTAAACACTCTTCATGAACTATCTCAATTAATACAACAGATATACCAGAAAAATCACTCAACCTCTATAAGCAGCACTACACTATTCATTACATCGTTTCAAAATTCCAACTGACAATAGCTGGCAATTTTAAGCAATTATCAGCTTAAAATTCCCTGGTCACAGTGTTCATGAGCCAGGTCAAATTTCACCTTGAAAACTCTTGCAAACACAAAAATGTCCAACAGAGACAGGACACTCTCAATGAGGAGTTTTCTTCACACTACTTGAAAGCATTCCTTATTTATTACATGTTTCTCATTCACATCAGTTATGTTTTAGCATTCTATCTATCTGTCTAATCTATCCATCCGTCCACCCCCAGCAGTTGTGTAGCTGATTTGTCTCTTAATACGACTCTGATGTTAAGACTCAAAGCCTGCAGGGACCTGAAAGTGACACGGCCACCTCCCAGGTGCAGGAGAATATTTTTGGAGACTGCTGGCATCACGTGCAACCTTCTCCCACTCACTCAAATTCACACAACTTCTCTCTGTTTCAGTTCACTACAATTCTTACCATGGAAGAAACCAAGTATGCCTGTCAGTCTATGCTATAGAAGGAGAAGTGTTATAAATAGGGTATTTGCTACTGAAACATAATATGTGAAGAGCAGTGTAGATAGTTAGAAACAGTGCACATTGAGTTTTATTAATTTGATGAATTCTCCAACAGAGTTAGAAAATCCAATAGTCAGAAAAAGAGAAGATCCCACTTAGGTTCCACAGCCCCATGCCAGCTGGATACCAGTCAAACCCCACAAATTAGCAAATGCCAAGCTTTGATGAAAACGAAAAAGTAAACATGGGGCCTACAAGAAGATACTGCAACATGTAGGGAGGAAAACCATTGTCCCAAGTCTCAAAGAAAGAGCCTATTCCATCTTAAGAAACAGAAGTAGGCGGGGTGCGGTGGCTCACACCTATAATCCCAACATTCTGGGAGGATCATTTGAAGCCAGGAGTTCCAGACCTGCCTGGGTAACACAGCAAGACCCTGTCTCTACAAAAAGTATAAAAATTAGGCGGGCATGGTGGTGCGCATCTGTAGTTCCAAATGCTCAGGAGGCTGAGGCAGAAGGATCGCTTGAGCCCATGACTTCTCATTTACCTGGGAGGTGACTGTCGTTTTCAGTTCCCTGCAAGCTTCATGTCCTAGCATCAGAGTCATATTAAGAGACAAACCAGCTAGACGGCTGCTTGGGGAGGGAGGGGATGGATGGATGGATGGATGGATGGATGGATGGATGGATGGGATGGATGGATGGATGGATGGATGGATGGATGGATGGATGGGATGGATGGATGGATGGATGGATAGATGGATAGATTACATAGATAGATAGATAGATAGATAGATAGATAGATAGATAGATAGACAGACAGACAGACAGAGCTAAAGTTTGCTTCAGCCCTGAGCCTCACCCAAGGCTGCAGTGAACTATGATAAGACCATGGCACTCCAGCCTCGGCAACAGAGCAAGACCCTGTCTCAAGAAGAAAAGAAACAAGTAAATTTTAGAAATCATGTCGATGGGGTCACCCTAAAAGGATGCAGGAAGACATGGTCTTTGTGAGACTGGGGCAGATCGCTGCAAAGAGAGCACAGCATAGTGACAGGGAAGCCACAAACAAGAAAATAAGGAGAGAAGAATGAAACATTCAGCAGCAGAATAAAAATGCACATCAGAGGCAATAAAGACTCGATGTTTTCCTGAAAAATAGTTTTGATATAAGAGAAAAACTAGAATAGCTCTCCCAGAATGCAGACAGAATGCATAAAGATATAAACATGTTGATAAATGTGTATTAACTTATGCAAAGAATGAAGATGCAACCTAAGAATTATAGGTGTTCCTTGCTTTTATACTGTTGGTGAGAATGTAAATTCATTCAACCATTGTGGAAGACAGTGTGGCGATTCCTCAAGGATAGAGAACCAGAAATACCATTTGACCCAGCAATCCTATTACTAGGTATATACCCAAAGGATTATAAATCATTCTACTATAAAGATACATGCACACGTATCTTTACTGCAGCACTATTCACATTAGCGAGGAGCTGGAACCAACCCAAATGCCCAGGAATGATGGACTGGATAAAGAAAATATGGCACATATATACCACGAATACTATGCAGCCATGAAAAACAATGAGTTCATGTCCTTTGCAGGGGCATGGTTGAGCTGGAAGCCATCATTCTCAGCAAACTAACACAGGAACAGAAAACCAAACACCCCGTGTTCTCACTTACAAGTGGGAGCTAAATAATGAGAAAACATGGAAACAGGGAGGGGAACATCACACGCCGGGCCTGTCAGGGGGATGGGGGCAAGGGGAGGGAGAGCATTAGGACAAATAGCTAGATAACAGGTTGATAGGTACAGCAAACCACCATGGCACACGTATACCTATGTAACAAACCTGCACGTTCTGCACATGTATCCCAGAACTTAAAGTAAAATTAAGAAAAAAAAAAAGAATTATAGGTGTTCCAAGAAGTAAGCCAAACCCATAGGAGAGAGTCAATCATTAGAAAAATGCAAACCTTAAGTTTCTTTTCTGAACTGATTAAAAAGTATGAAGTTCAAAGTGGATCACAACTTCCTGCCGAAATTGATGGTAAGAGATTTACAGGTAAATATGTGCTAGTAACATTTTTTAACATTATGGGTGAGGGGGAAAAGAATCACTGCAATGTATAAGCAAAACAAAACAGAAATGCAAGCCCCTTGGATGGACCCTAAGAGGAATCAAAGCTGCAAGTGTTGGAGACAAGTCCTTCAGCTGATGGGAGCATTGTCCATGGGCATTTCTAGCTGTGACCCGGGGAGATCAACAATAGGAATTTTTCTGTCAGTACAAGACGTTCATGGTAGAGGACCATCTTAATGATGAACAATGAGAAAGGGAGAAAAATGACAGCCATCAGGAAAGAAGTTAAGAGAATCTAGGCGCACAGACATGTGAGAAACACCTCTGCAGAGTCTGGGAGGCTTAAGTTTCCAAAGAGTGAGTGACAGACTGTCAGAAAAATGCTTCCTGGTGACTGTTATTAGAAGCGCATTTTTTTTAATTTCAATTTTTTTTAGATTCAAGGGGTACATGTGCAGGTTTGTTACATGGGTATATTGTGTAATGCTGAGGTTTGGGGTACAATTTTATCCATCACCCAGGTAGTCAGCATAGTACCCAACAGGTAGTTTCTCAACCCTTCCCCACCTCCCTCCCTTCCTCCTCTAGTAGTCCCCAGTGTCTGTTGTTTCAGTCTTTACGTACACGTGTACCCAATGTGTAGCTCCCACTTATAAATGAGAACATGCAGTATTTGGATATCTGTTTCTGCATTAGTTCGCTTAGGATGATAGTCTCCAGCTGCACCCATGTTGCTGCAAAGGACAGGATTTCTTTTTTTTTTTTTCTTTGAGATGGAGTCTCACTCTATTACCAGGCTGGAGTGCAGTGATGTGATCTTGGCTCACTGCAACCTCCACCTCCTGGGTTCAAGCGATTCTCCTGCCTCAGCTTCCCAAGTAGCTGGGACTACAGGTGCACGCCACTACGCCCGGCTAGTGTATTTTTAGTAGAGACAGGGTTTCACCATATTGGCCGGGATGGTCTCCATCTCTTGACCTCATGATCCACCCACCTCGGCCTCCCAAAGTGCTGGGATTACAGGCATGAGCCACTGTGCCCAGCCAGGATTTCATTCTTTTTTATGGCTGCATAGTATTCCATGGTGTATGTGCATATTTTCTTTATCCAAATCCACCATTGATGAGCAGCTAGGTGATTCCATGTCTTTGCTGTTGTGAATAGTGCTGCAGTGAACATAAAGGTCCATGTGTCTTTTTGGCAGAACAATTTATTTTCCCTTGGGTCTATATTCTGTAATGAGACTGCTGGGTGAAAGGACACTTCTGCTTTTAGTTCTTTGAGAAATCTCCAAACTGCTTTCCACAGTGGTTGAACTAATTTACATTCCCACCAACACTGTATGAGCCTTCCCTTTTCTCTGCAACCTCATCAACATCTGTTATTTTCTGACTTTTTAACTAGTGTGAGGTGGTATCTCACTGTGGTTTTGATTTGCCTCTCTCTGATGATTAGTGATGTTGAGCATCTTTTCATGTTTGTTGGCTGCCTGCATGTCTAGAATGTGACCCCCAGAGAGCAGGCCCTGTGGGATGCCGTCTTCACCTCTGTCCCCAGCAGCTGGTGCAGACGGTCCTTGTATAACTGCAAGTATAGGACCCCATCCTACCTCCAAGGAATTGTTCCGGGAAGGGACAGAGCAGGGAGTCTTTACAATGAGGAGAAGAAAAGTCCTGTCTGAACATTTGTTCCTGCCCAGTAGAGAGAATAAGCAATGATTTCACAACTTATTTTCCAATCCATAGTGCAGCTAAGGGTGGGGACGCAGAGGAGTTGGCCCTGTTGCCCCATTAGCATCACAATAATTCCTTTTTAAAATTTTACTTTAAGTTCTGGGATACATGTCCAGAACATGCGGGTTTGTTACATAGGGATACACGCTGACCCAGCAATCCCATTATTGGGTATATACCCAAAGGATTATAAATCATTCTACTGTAAAGACACATGCACACGTATGTTTACTGCAGCACTATTTACAATAGTAAAGACTTGGAACCAACCCAAATGCCCATCAATACTAATCCCCATTTCTTACGCCTAATTGCATTCCTGGATATGACTTGGAGGAAGAAGGAGGCAAAATGCTTTCTCCATTATGGGCAGGGGACATTTTTGCAGATTATGTAGCCTTTAATAATATAGTTTTTTCCATTATGTGGACTTATACAAAACTGTCTCTGAGAAGTATAATTTTTCCTTGGGAGGTGAGTGAATGTCTGCAACTGTGTGCATATTCTCTCCAAGATCTATTCCTGGGGGATCAGAAGACCACAAAGAGAATTTAAAAAGTATGTTGATTTCAACAAATGCTGCTGGAACAACTGAATGATCATACACAAAGAAATGAACCTTAAAAAATAGAAAGAAGAAGAGAGGAAGAAAATGAACCTAAATATAGAACTTACACCTTTTTATTAATTTGGGTTAATGAAAATTAATTCAAAATGGGGCTTGGTGTTGTGTGCCTGTAGTCCCAGCTACTCAAGAGGTTGATGGGGGAGGATTGCTTGAGCCTGGGAGTTCGAAGCTGTAGCATGCTATGTTGTACCTGTGATCAGCTACTGCACTCTAGCCTGGGCAACATAGTGAGATCCCATCTCAAGAAAACAAAATGGATCACACGCCTCAATGTAAAACACAAAACTATAAAACTTCTAGAAGAATACATAGGAGAAACTAGAGGTGACGTTGTGCTTGCTGGTGAGCTTTCAGATAAAACACCAAAAGCATGATTCATAAAAGAAAAAAATTGCTAGCTTGGACATTATTAATATTTTAAAACACACTTTTAAGAGAATGAAAAGATGAATCACAGATTGGGAGGAGAAAAATATTTGAAGAACGCATATCTGATAAAGGACTTGTAGTCAAAATATACCAAGAAGTGGTAAAACTCAACAATAAAAAAAAAAAAACAAAGACTCTCATGGGAAAAGTGGTCAAAAGATTTGAATATACTCCTCAGCAATGAAAAATATACAGACGGCAAATAAACATATGAAAAGATGCTCAACATCATTCGTCATAGAGAATTGCAAATTAAAACAATGAGGTACCACTACACACCTATGAGAATGACTAGAGCATGTTTTAAAAGACAGTAATAACCGCTAGCAAAAACGTGAAGCAACAGGAACTTTCTTCCTTGATGATGGGAATACAAAATGGTATAGTCACTTTGGGAGACAATTTAGAAGTTTCTTACAAGGCTAAACGTAATCTTATCACATGATTCAGCAATCATGATCTCAGGTATTTACTTAACTAATTTGAAAACATTATGTCCATACAAAAATCTACATGCAAATGTTTATAGCAGCTTTATTCAGAATCACAGAAAAGTGGAAGCACTTACGGTATCCCTTCATAAGTGAATGGATAATAAGCAAACTATGGTGCATCTATAACACGGAATATTACTCAGTTATAAAAAGAAAAGCCATATTGATACGGTTTGGCTTCATGTCCCCACCCAAATCTCATCTTGAATTCTCATCCCCAGGTGTCAAAGGAAAATGGAATATTATTCTGTTATAAAAAAAGAAATACCATATTGATATGGTTTGGCTCTGTGTCCCCACCCAAATCTCATCGGAATTCTTTTCCCCAGGCGTCAAGGAAGGAACTTGGTGGGGGTGATTGAATCATGGGAGTGGTTACCCCTGTGCTGTTCTTGTGATCGTGACTGAGTTCTCACGAGATCTAATGGTTTAAAAGTGTATGGCAGTTTCCCCATCACACACTCTCTCTCCTGCTGCCATGTGAAGAAGGTCCTTGCTTCCCCTTCACCTTCCACCATGCCTGGAAGTTTCCTGAGGCCTCCTTGACCATGCAGAACTGTGAGTCAATTTAACCTTTTTTATTTATACATTACCCAGTCTTGGGTAGTTTTTTATAGCAGTGTAAAAACAACTAATACAAATTATCAAACCACAAAGACATGGGTTGATCTTAAATGCATATATGTAAGTGAGAGAAGCCAGTTTGAAAAGGCTACCTACTGTATGCTTCCAATCACACAATATTCTGGAAAGGCAAAACTCTCAGGGATAAAGGGAAAGGATGAAGAGGTGAAGCAGAGAGCATTTTTCAGGGCAGTGAAACTATTTTGTATGGAACTGTAATTGTGGATACATGACAATATGTATTTGTCAAAACCCATTGAACTTTGGCACAAAGAATGAATCTTAATGCATGAAAATTTTAAAAAATGATCTAGGAGGTCCATGGAATCCCAGAATGGAATACAGAATGTGACAAATCAATCTGTATTACAAATGGTATGACACAAACTCACTGAAGGGGTGAGGAGAAAAGTGCTGACCTAAGTAACTTTGGAAATGGCTGGATTCTAGAAAACTCACTGCAAAGGAACTATACATAAGCGTTTTAGTTGATAAGGCTGTTTCCTATGGGTGAACTGGTTAACAATTCTGATATTACTTGTAAACTAGACCTAAGCAATTAAGCAAACGAATGGTGGATGGTAGGAGCCAGACTGCAGTATTGAAGTGGGGGTTTCCAATAAACAAGAGGAGAATTCTAGGATGACCATGTAATAATGGATTACAGTTGGAACATCAGTGTAGACCTATGTGTTGCTGTTTTTTAGTGATGGAGTATCACTCTTTCACCCAATCTGGAGAACAGTGGTATAATCACAGCTCACTGCAACCTTGAACTCCTGGGCTCAAGAGATCCTCCTACCTCAAGATTCTGAGTAGCTGGGGTTACAGGGGCATGCCACCACACCGAGCTAATTAAAAAAAAAAAAATTTAAGCAGTCTTGTCAGCTTGCCCTGGCTGGCCTTAACCCCATGTTTAACTTAATATAGATACAGATGGTTACATATAGAAGTATAGATATGTGTACATACATGGGTTAGTATATATACATATATTCCATTATTCTGTCAGCTGAGGGGACCTAGAAATAACAATGCCCCAGTAGCAATACACAAGATGAGCCTGGAGCATCTCTTAGTGCCAGAAAGTAAGAAAATTCTCAAAACACAGGGGGCAACAGTTCCCAATGGCCAAGTGTGCAATGATTTGAGCAATAAAAGAAAAAAGTTGTATTGGATCATAACCCAAAGTATAAAATAAATATCCATGAGTCCATAGTTATGAAAATACATGTTCAAACTAAGGAAGGAAGGGAGGGAGGGAAGAAAGGAAGGAAGGAGGAAGGTAGGAAGAAGGGAAGGAAGAAAGAAAGAAAGGAAGGAAGGAAGGAAGGAAGGAAGGAAGGAAGGAAGGAAGGAAAAAAAAAGGAAAGGAAGGAAGGAAGGAAGGAAGAAGGAAGGAAGGAAGGAAGGAAGGAAGGAAGGAAGGA
>NW_016811820.1:4922809-4923634 GCF_001698545.2 Rhinopithecus bieti
CCAAAGAATACAGTATGGAAGGAGGAAAAAGTTGTAACTTCACAGCAGAGAAACCCGACAAACACACACTCCCTCCACCGGCTGATCAAGGTCAACATCAACTGTGATAGTCATGTTGATAGTGTAAGCCTTTAATACGATGTGATGAAAATGGCCCTTCCCCTCTGTGTTCTTCCTCCCCTAAACCCAACACCACAGTCTAATCATGAGAAAACCGTCAGATGAATCCCAATTGAGAGACAGTCTACAATATACCTACCCAATACTTTTCAAAGCTGTCAAGGTCATCGAAAATAAAAGTCTGAGAAACTGTCACAGCCAAGGGGAACTAAGGAGACAGGACAAGCAAATGCACCATTGCCAGGCACAGAAGGACAAATACCGCATGATCTCACCCATATGTCATCTGAAAAGGTTGATCTCATAGAAGTTGAGAGTAGAATAGTGGTTACCAGGAGCTGGGGAGAACTGGGGGATGGGGATAGGGAGAGACCGGTCAGTCGGTATAAAGTCACAGTGAGATGAGAGGAATAAGTTCTGTATTCTATTGCGCTGTAGGGTGACTGTTTTTAACAATAGTATATTTCCAAAGAGTTATTAGATTGGTGCAAAAGTAATTGTGGGTTTTGCCATTGACTTTTAATGGTGAAACACACAACTGCTTTTGCACCAACCTAGTAGAAGAAAGGATTTTTTAAAATGTTCTTCCCACAAAGAAATGATCAATGTTTGAAGTGATGAATACGCTAATTACCCTGATTTGATCAATACCCAATCCACAAATGTGTCACATTACACTGTAACCCATAAAAATGACAGTTATTA